>NW_027262983.1:203469-265366 GCF_902827115.2 Pseudochaenichthys georgianus
CCTCCCTTATGGACAGATTGGAGGTCCCCATAAGGGGGATCATTACTTTTAGGGTGAAGACTTGGTTAGGTTTAGGGTAAGGGTTAGGGTTAGGCATGTGTTGGTTATGGTTAAGGTTAGGATAGGTTAAGTCTCCAGGAAATGCATGTAAGTCAATGTAATGTCCCCTGAAGTCCCCTGATTTATATAGCACCTTTCAAGCGACCTTGGGTCCCTTGAAAGGCGCTATATAAATCAAAGCTATTATTATTATTAAGTGAAGTATACATGGTGTGTGTGTGTGTGTGTGTGTGTGTGTGTGTGTGTGTGTGTGTGTGTGTGTGTGTGTGTGTGTGTGTGTGTGTGTGTGTGTGTGTGTGTGTGTGTGTGTGTGTGTGTGTGTGTGTGAGAGATATCAGGATGGTTACCAATTCCTTTTCTTTATGGCGGTCATGTTTGAGCGGGAACACCATGGTGTTTCAAAGTTCACTAAATCATCCAAAAGGCAATGAAAGTGGTGATCAGCCATTGTATATGTTCAAATGTCTGCTGTGAAGGATATCATGAAGCCTTGATGCAATCGAATGTAAAACTAAAACGTTATGATTGATGAAAGTAGTAGATCGGTCAGATTTGACCCGAAGACAGAATCGATCACAGGTTTGATGTAAAACTTTAATAAAAATATCACAGATGCATCAGTGCCTTTCACATTTACAGGGAGAAGAGTTGGAGTAGATATCAGAGTTATATCATTTTAAAATACTGTCATGTCTGATAGAGTGGTACGACGTCTGCAGAGAAACATTATCTCTAAAACACAAGATCTCAGATTTAAGAAAGATAAATATACAGAGTGAACTCTGATACAGACGCTCATTAAAAGCAGCAGTGTTAATAAAATCTGTATTTGAGGATAAATATTTGATGTAGTGTACTGTATGATTTCAAAATGAAATTGGAAGAGCCCATACAGTAACCCGAGAGAAATACCCTGAATCTAAACCGACTTCTCCAATAAGATCTTCTCTAAACAAATAACTACATTTAAAGGAAATTATCAAATAACACAGAAACAAAATCAGACAGTTAAGAAACTCCACCACAAAATTAAGTTAATTTATTACCGATTCGTTATCTTTAGCTAAAATTCTCAAAAAGGGGAAATCGTTGCTGCCTCGTAACCGCAACCTGTGCTCGTTTTATAAAAAAGGGAACGCTTTAATATCTGACACATGCTCGAGAGAAAAATCTGTCAACGGATAAATCTGGTGATGATCTGTTTTTTCTTAAACCCAACAAATCCCATGAAAACACCCAAATTGTTGTTCTGTAAACAAGTGTTATTATTATGTGAACGCCCAGTATGTTCATATCAGTATGGAGTGTCTCTACTTTAAAGAGTCCTCTCCTGCTGATGTTCAGGTGTATATCAGTATGTAGTGTCTCTACTTTAAAGAGTCCTCTCCTGCTGATGTTCAGGTGTATATCAGTATGGAGTGTCTCTACTTTAAAGAGTCCTCTCCTGCTGATGTTCAGGTGTATATCAGTATGTAGTGTCTCTACTTTAAAGAGTCCTCTCCTGCTGATGTTCAGGTGTATATCAGTATGTAGCATCTCTACTTTAAAGAGTCCTCTCCTGCTGATGTTCAGGTGTATATCAGTATGTTGTGTCTCTACTTTAAAGAGTGCTCTCCTGCTGATGTTCAGGTGTATATCAGTGTGTAGTGTCTCTACTTTAAAGAGTCCTCTCCTGCTGATGTTCAGGTGTATATCAGTATGTTGTGTCTCTACTTTAAAGAGTGCTCTCCTGCTGATGTTCAGGTGTATATCAGTATGTAGTGTCTCTACTTTAAAGAGTCCTCTCCTGCTGATGTTCAGGTGTATATCAGTATGTAATGTCTCTACTTTAAAGAGTCCTCTCCTGCTGATGTTCAGGTGTATATCAGTATGTAATGTCTCTACTTTAAAGAGTCCTCTCCTGCTGATGTTCAGGTGTATATCAGGATGTAGTGTCTCTACATGTCTCCATGCTTTAATGTTCAAAAAGCTCTTTATTTTTCTCATACTGCCTGTGCTGCAGCACCTCTTTTCACCCTCTGTCTGAAACCAGAGCCCAGTCTGCTCTGATTGGTTAGCTGGCCGGCTCTGTTGTGATTGGTCAACTGCTTAGTGATGTCTAAAGAGGGGAACTGTAGGTGCCGTTAATGCAAGAGGAATTCGGTTAATTATTTTGTATCAATATTGATTTTTTATTTTACAATGTAGCTTTTAAAAGACTTTTAAAAGACTAATTTTATCCTCGATTTCAATTGAATGCCTATATTTTGCATTTGGTATTGAGAGTACAGTAAGTATTGAAAGAAGGATTAATATAGTGTTGGCATATTCAAGAGAATTGTTGGAATCAAGAATGCCACAGAACATCACCAGCGGCCGTATCCTGAAGACCTTAAAATGTACAAGTTGTAGAAAAAAAACGTGAGGTGAGAGACTGGGAGGGGCGGGGGGCACATCTGGAGGACGTGTGCAGCAGATAATGAGCGGCAGGGTGTGAGTCCACAGGAAGAACAGCTGATCTCCCCCCCCCCGCTGGCGAGGATCGATCCAGACACAGTGAGACATCGGTACCTGCCGTCAATACATGAGGCTCCACAAGCAGAGATAAAAAGGATGCAACGTGGAGAAAAGAGGAGGGGGGGGGATTTCGTGGATATTAAATCCAGTTAGTTAGGATATATGCCGGGGTTGGAATAGAGATTTCTATTTGTGCAGCATGGATGAAATAACAGAAAATGAGTCTGCTTGTTAGCTCTTCCTGTTCCCGATTCCTCTTCTCGAAGTCAACGACTTTTTTAATGTGTTTGTGGTTAGAAGTCTAAAATAAGGTCTGTGGCTAACACAAGCTGAAGATATGTAAACGTCAGTAAATACCCCACAGGTGAATTTAAAAACGGCGGTTGCTAACAAGTGTCTAAAAGAGACGTCATCACGGCCAACATTAGCCGCCTTTAGCTTAGCAGTGGTGACGGGAAGTCATGTGACCGTGCTGTAGTTCCTTTATAGCCTAATGTTAGCCGCCTTTAGCTTAGCGGTGGTGACGGGAAGTCATGTGACCGTGCTGTAGTTCCTTTATAGCCCAACATTAGCCACCTTTAGCTTAGCGGTGGTGACGTGAAGTCATGTGACCGTGCTGTAGGTCCTTTATAGCCCAACATTAGCCACCTTTAGCTTAGCGGTGGTGACGTGAAGTCATGTGACCGTGCTGTAGTTCCTTTATAGCCCAACATTAGCCGCCTTTACCTTAGCGGTGGTGACGTGAAGTCATGTGACCGTGCTGTGGTTCCTTTATAGCCCAACATTAGCCGCCTTTAGCTTAGCGGTGGTGACGTAAAGTCATGTGAGCGTGCTGTAGTTCCTTTATAGCCCAACATTAGCCGCCTTTAGCTTAGCGGTGGTGACGTGAAGTCATGTGACCGTGCTGTAGTCCTTTATAGCCCACCGTTAGATTTTAACTTCAGAAATCATTAAGTAGTGTTAATATGTGAAGATTATCCTGCTGAACAAAACGTGTAAATATCATAAACTTGTGTTTTCCACAGAGATTATTTTCTACAATAATCCAATGGAAAAATCCCATTGCTTTTTGTGGAGGGAACCAGGGAGATGCTGCCTTCAGGGCCCTCTCTTTAGGGACAGCTTCTAATGGTCAGGTTGAGGATTTCAGGGTGGAGCGCAGGGAGTCAAAGAACACTAATATAGATCCAGTCCCCAGCAGGTTAGAACAACAGACTACCCAGCATGCAACCTGAACACTGGTTCTCCGTTCTCTTCCGTCTGCTGCAGAACAAAGTCACAGTGCAGACATGGAGCCTTTCGTCTCTCCTTATTGCTTCTCTCGCTCCGTGTGCCTTCATCAGAGGATGAGTCGGTATAATATCCAGGATCCGAATGTGGCCCAGTGGCTCATCCAGCTCAGCTCCGACCACTTCTGGATGGTATGATGGGTGATATCGTCCTGTGGGGGGAAGCACATGCTATGTGAGCTCAATGGGGCATGGGTGTAAACAAACTTTTAACATTTTTGGAGAAAAAAAAGATTTGGTATTTTCTGGACATCATTTAAAATCATGAATTATACGACATGTTATATTAACATCTTTGGATGTCTATATATGTGTTACATTCACGCCCATATGTGGGAATATATCTCTATACAATACATCTTTTATTCCTTATTATCAATAATGAATACAAAAATCAATCAAAATGAAAGAATATATTTTCTCTTAGTTAAGATGTTTTTTTGTGTCGCCAATTTTACAAAGAAAAATTCAAATGACTCATCGTTACTCGTGGTTCTGTTTAATTTAATGTCTTAGCAATTTTAGGACTTTTGAAAGATTGATTCAGGCGTTTCTTAAGAATTAAACACCTTTTAAGATCCCCCAAACCCTGGTTATTAACTTAAAATTATCCAACTGTATGTCAGTACACTATAAACTATAAATACAGCAGCTGTGCTCAATTCCCCATATAGCGCCTCACATATCCATATGGCACATGGTGTGCTGTACAGTGAGTACAGTGCACACACACACACACACACACACACACACACACACACACACACACACACACACACACACACACACACACACACACACACACACACACCACACACACACACACACACACACACACACACACACACACACACACACACACACACACACACACACACACACACACACACACACACACACACACACACACACACACACACACACACACACACACACACCACACACACACACACACACACACACACACACACACACACACACACACACACACACACCCTGGAGACTTATCCTAACCTTAACCAACACATGCCTAACCCTAACCAAGTCTTCACCCTAAAATGAATGATTCCCCTTATGGGGACCTCCATTTTGTCCCCATAAGGGAAGCGAGTCCCCACACGTGACTATGTAAACAGATTTAGGTCCCCACAAGTATAGTAATGCTAGGACACACACACATACACACACCCACCTCCTCCTCATCCATGTAGTCGACGCTGGAGTTGAACACGGAGCCCAGGTAGGTCAGGTGGAGGATCGCCAAAGCACTGAAGGCGATGTTGATCAAAAACACCCAGAGACCCTGCAGAGGGAGAGACAGGTTAGAAAAAAGGACTCCAAATAATATTTCAGACACGTCATCCATATCTATTACAAAGCAATGTCGACCTTCTATTTGCGTATATATTTTATTGTTCTTACTTTTACCGAGTGGTTTCTTCGTTATATATTGTAGTATGATACTTTAAATTTATCTTTGATCAATTTCTGAAGGTGGAGCAACGGTTCCCAAACCCAATTTCCACCGTGGCAAATAAATTACTTTGATTGATTTTGGAATTTGAAACCACCATCATTTCTAGGATGTTTAAAGTATCATCTGTAATATGCTGCCACCACTGCAGGCAAGCTGTTCCCGGCATAAATCATAATTACCCCCCCCCCCCCCTCCCCCCGCTGCTCTTGATGTGTGAAACCAATATAACAGGAGGGATTTTTGCTGGGCGCTCTGCCAGTAAACTCCTAAAATATATCAACTGAGAGTGAAGCAGACCACAGGAACTGCTGCAGTGTTTCTTCTGGCATGAAAACTTAGAGTGCACCTATCTTGTTTTTTTTAGGCAACAGCATAGGTCTCAGATATAAAAAATATATACAAAACATGTCTATGAAGTGTTTTGCTCAAAATACCAAACAGATCACCCATTCGAGCCATGCCTCATATTCCTCTATTTCACGTCCTGTTTCAAAAGTGCTGATTCTAGGAATAAAGCTTTAAAAAAAAAAGATTGATAAATAAAAAAGGAGGGGTCTGAGTTCATGCGGGACCCGGCAGCTACTGTCTAAACTAAATGCTGCCGTGATGAAACGCCATATCATGGATTATCAAGGATCTGAAACAGTCTGGAGCTCAAAGGCTTTCTCTCTTGCCGGTTACACCACAAGGTGAGTTCCTTTTTACTTCCTGCTTCTTCACACACATGCTCTCCAGTACAGGTTAGCTCTGAGTGTTAGCGATGCTAATGTGAACACCGACCATATTACGTCCAAAACAGTCGGGCATTGTTTCTGATAGCAATGTTTCTGATTGGGCCGTGGGTCCACATTTCAGATATTACGTCATATCGGACGCAAATCTGGATCAGCTCCGTAGTTCCCCGTTTTTAGAGATTTGGGTACGGAGGAAAAGAGAGAGGGGTTTATTTTCTAACGCTGCGTGAGTTCCCTGACTCACCGGGGACACATATTTATGTATAGAGACATCAAAACGTGCATTTTGCATGATAGGTCCCCTTTAATTTGCACAATAGTTTCATATTATTTTAGATAGTCTTACAAAAATAGACACTTTCTCATGTGTACTGAAATAAATTGCCCCCTGAAGGTGTTAAATTATACAGCTTGTTATAGGGTAAAGTCAAAGGGAAAGTTATAGGGGTCATATTTTTGAATATAGGCAGAGTAACAATAGACTTTTCTAATAGAAACTGGGCCAGCAGATTTACTTTGAAGCTGCCAGCAATGCCAGAGGAAAGGCCATTTGAACAGATCAAATAATTAAATGAAAAACAGGAATTTAACATGTTTATTGTATTTTCAAATATTTTAATTATTATATATAACGGACATTGTTTTTGTAATTAAAATACATATTGTGATTATTTTATATTTAGGTTTTGTGATTCTTATACTTGATTTACTTTATTTTTTATTTCCACTTTTCTATGGGAAAATAGATAGAGGAAAATCAGGAGATTAACATATTGTTATTACATCTAAAATGAAGGTAATTATAAATAAATAAAAAATGCAGATAAATAAATAAATTATATACATCTAATAATAATAAAAAAAATTCTAATAATAACTTGTAATAATAATTTAAACATAACATATTTTTGTATTTGCATGATAACTATTGAAAAGAAAATCTTTGAAAACTATTACTTAAATAAATGATTGCTATTACTTTAATATAACCGTCTGAATAGCTCCTCTGCTAATCCTAAAGCCCTGAAAATGAAACCCCGCTCTGAAAGGACAAAGAGAGGAAGATGCACCTTTTTGTTCCGGTGAGTGCAGTGTGGCAGACATTTCTTTGACAGAATACAAGCATTAAAGATGGCTGCGAGCCTTTTCCGCAACACTGAAACACAAAACGAGAGCAGAGCATGAAGGAGGAGGCAGAGGAAGAGCAGCTCTCCATCCAGGAGAGGGAAATCAAAGCGCTGAACAGAAACGGTGTTGTAATGTGGAAAATACAGAAACATTACTGTGCTCGATGTACGTGATGAAGCCGAGAGAGAGGAGCACCGCGCCCAGATGGAAACTCAAACCCTGCAAGATACGAGAGTTCAAATGTAAACAATGCACTTCAGACACACAGCACAGGTATAAGGTATAGTTGATTGACAAGAATGCAGGGTTGTTGGTTGTTCCTAAAAGTACAATGGGAGCCAGAGCCTTTTCTTATCAAGCTCCACTTTTGTGGAATCAGCTTCCAGTTTGTGTTCGGGCGGCAGACACCCTATCCGTTTTTAAGAGTGCGCTTAAGACCTTCCTTTTTGATAAAGCTTATAGTTAGGGCTGATTAGATTCAGCCCATAGTTTTGCTGATATAGGCTTAGTTTGTCGGGGGACATCTTACTTCTTCCTTCTCTCTGTCTGTACCCGTGTACTCTCATGTTCCGATTAACCCAGCTTCCCCAAATGTCTTTCTTTTTGGTGTCTATATACGCCGGGATCCGGAGTCATGGATGATCCTGCGGTCCTGTGTCCTGGATCGCGAGCCCTGGATCGCGAGTCGTGGCTGTGGTCCTGGATCATCGGTCCTGGATGGACATCCTCGTGGATTCATCTTCCTATTATACACACATGCATTTCCAAACATTTGGACTACCTATGTTGCAAATGTATTATCTTTTCAATTTACACACGGCATCTATTGCACGTCTGTCCGTCCTGGGAGAGGGATCCCTCCTCTGTTGCTCTCCCTGAGGTTTCTCCATGTTCCCCTTTAAACTGTGGGTTTTCTCCGGAAGTTTTTCCTTGTACGATGTGAGGGTCTAAGGACAGAGGGTCTGAGGACAGAGGGTCTCAGGACAGAGGGTCTAAGGACAGAAGGTCTAAGGACAGAGGGTCTAAGGACAGAGGGTGTTGTATTGTCATACTGATATTCTGTACACACTGTGAAGACCACTGAAACAAATGTTGCTATATAAATAAACATTGATTGATTGATTGATTGATTGATATGGTTTAAAATGGCCCCGTTATGCCTTTTGGGGGGTTTCCCTTTCCTGTAGTGGGTTATGTTTGTGTGCATGTAAATGGTCTGCAAAGGCTAAAATCCACATTTTGTTAAATGCCTGAAAGTCGTGACTTCACAATATACCACTCGCGCTCCAACACATTGTACATGATAGGCTAAGGGGCGGGACATCTCTAGGCGGTTGACCAATCACAACAGAGCCGGCCAGCTAACCAATCAGACTGGGCTCTGGTTTCAGACAGAGGGTGAAAAGAGGTGCTGCAGCACAGACAGGATGAGAAATATAAAGAGCTTTTTGAACATTAAAGCATGGAGACATGAAGAGACACTACATACTGATATACACCTGAACATCAGCAGGAGAGGACTCTTTAAAGTAGAGACACTACATACTGATATACACCTGAACATCAGCAGGAGAGGACTCTTTAAAGTAGAGACACTACAAACTGATATACACCTGAACATCAGCAGGAGAGGACTCTTTAAAGTAGAGACACTACATTCTGATATACACCTGAACATCAGCAGGAGAGGACTCTTTAAAGTAGAGACACTACATACTGATATACACCTGAACATCAGCAGGAGAGGACTCTTTAAAGTAGAGACACTACATACTGATATGAACCTGAACATCAGCAGGAGAGAACTCTTTAAAGTAGAGAAAATACATACTGATATCATCAGCAGGAGAGAACTCTTTAAAGTAGAGACACTACATACTGATATGAACCTGAACATCAGCAGGAGAGGACTCTTTAAAGTAGAGACACTACATACTGATATACACCTGAACATCAGCAGGAGAGAACTCTTTAAAGTAGAGACACTACATACTGATATGAACCTGAACATCAGCAGGAGAGGACTCTTTAAAGTAGAGACACTACAAACTGATATACACCTGAACATCAGCAGGAGAGGACTCTTTAAAGTAGAGACACTACATTCTGATATACACCTGAACATCAGCAGGAGAGGACTCTTTAAAGTAGAGACACTACATACTGATATACACCTGAACATCAGCAGGAGAGGACTCTTTAAAGTAGAGACACTACATACTGATATGAACCTGAACATCAGCAGGAGAGAACTCTTTAAAGTAGAGAAAATACATACTGATATCATCAGCAGGAGAGAACTCTTTAAAGTAGAGACACTACATACTGATATGAACCTGAACATCAGCAGGAGAGGACTCTTTAAAGTAGAGACACTACATACTGATATACACCTGAACATCAGCAGGAGAGAACTCTTTAAAGTAGAGACACTACATACTGATATGAACCTGAACATCAGCAGGAGAGGACTCTTTAAAGTAGAGACACTACAAACTGATATACACCTGAACATCAGCAGGAGAGGACTCTTTAAAGTAGAGACACTACATACTGATATGAACCTGAACATCAGCAGGAGATAACTCTTTAAAGTAGAGAAACTACATACTGATATACACCTGATCATCAGCAGGAGAGAACTCTTTAAAGTAGAGCAACTACATACTGATATACACCTGAACATCAGCAGGAGAGGACTCTTTAAAGTAGAGACACTACATACTGATATACACCTGCACATCAGCAGGAGAGCACTCTTTAAAGTAGAGACACTACATACTGATATACACCTGAACATCAGCAGGAGAGGACTCTTTAAAGTAGAGACACTACATACTGATATACACCTGAACATCAGCAGGAGAGAACTCTTTAAAGTAGAGAAACTACATACTGATATACACCTGATCATCAGCAGGAGAGGACTCTTTAAAGTAGAGACACTACAAACTGATATACACCTGAACATCAGCATTATAGGGCCCCTTTAATGTTACTTATTCTGTATTGTGTTATATTGCGCACTTCACTGAAATATATTTTTCTATTGGTAATTTGTGTATATTTAGTTTACATGTTTATTTGTAAACATGTTACTGAAACAAAACAATTTCCCAATCTGGGAACAATAAAGTGCATCTAATCTAATTTAATCTAATCAAACACTGTAAAACATCGACACTCTGAGTACTCACGTGCAGCAGGGCGCTGGCTGTGTACGTCACCATGATGGCGGAGAACGTCCCGAATTTTAGAGCGCTCTTAAAAACATCTGTGAGACGAGAGCATCGGCAGAGAGTCAGTTTTCAAGAGCCGTTAGCATGTTCATGATGAGACAAACACTACACAGCTGCTGCCATAATCAGTGATTGCTCAAGTAGAAGTACAGATACTCGGGTTTAAAAATACTCTGGTAAAAGTAGAAGTACTGACTAGACTTCTTTACTCAAGTGAAAGTAAAGAGGCTTTGAAGTGTACTTCAGTAAAAAGTACCCATAACTAGCAGCTGCTTTAAAGAGTACCTGACCTCCCTTTATATTAATAGAACAATAAAGTCATTGTTAGCTAATGAATGTTTCCATGCTGAACAACGGCAACATGACAACGTTTCCATTGGTCCCTCTTCTTTAGAGAAGACCAGGAAGTGATGGATACACGGATCGTGTTCGAGCTGAAGACTCACAGGTGTGCAGGAAGCGAGACATGGGCAGGTTCCAGGAAGTCACCACCTCCACCGTGGAGCGAGGGAACTCGATGCTCAGAGGCTTGGAGACGCTCAGATCCCTGACACACACAGAGGGGAAGAGCGGTCATTATCACGAGAATGAAGGGGAACACACTGAAAACATGCTGCTCCAAAAACAAGCTGTTTTCACTCGAAATAAGTACAAAAATCTGAAGTGAAAATGTGCTTGGTAAGATTTCTTGAAATAAGATGGGATATGTAGATCAATCAGATCTTGTAATTAGCGGACAGAACTAGTATTGAACTATAGTTGACCAGAATCAGGACATTTTGTGTTTCCATATGAGCCGCACAGGCTCAAAGGCGTTCTGTTTTCAGATGTTATTTGGTGATTCTCTAATAAATATGTAAAAAAATATGTGTTTCATCTGAGAAACAACTCAAAATAAGAGTTTTTGACTCAACAGGATGAGGCATCGTCTAAAAACAAGACCCGATATCTCCCTGCAGTGTGACTTCTGGAGTTATTGTGTCTGATATCCGGTGTAGAAACATATTCTGACTAGATATTAGACACATATACTTTCTGTCGTGTGTTGCCCTGCAGCTCTGACCATTTGAGGTTCTCCTTCTCCTCGGTGAAGCCCGCTCCGGCCAGAGTCGCAGTCGTCTCGCTCAGATAACTCACAAAGTAATTACTGAAGTGGAAGGACATGGTGTTCTCGTACGCCAGCAGCCACCTGAGGAACAGACATTGCTGAGTTCAGGTTCAATTTAACTTTAAATGTATTATAATTCAACATTTAAAAACACGTACTTTGCTGGCGTTCCCCTGAGAAGCAACAGAATAAAGAGAGAAAGTGTAGAAGTTAGTGATACGTTACATTAATTTGACGTTTTACTCAAATATGACAAATTCTCTTTTCATTCCTAAATCAGCGTCCATGATTAACACTATTTAGTGAAATGTCTACGGTATTTTTAGAGTGAGTTGAAAGAGATTATCACGAGACAAAAACACTTTAAAATGTAATCATGTTTTTTTGTATTCGTGCATTTTCTTCTCTCTTAAAGGTGGGGTAGGTAAGTTTGAGAAACCGGCTCGAGATCGCTAGAATTTGAAAATACACAACCGGAGAAAATCTGCCACTTCCTCACAGAGCCCCTCCTCCAACACACACGAACGCGCACATGACCAATGAGGGCACGAGATAAGATTGTGCCCCGATGGGAGGCTGACAGGCAAGTAGGCCATTTGTTTTACTTTTTACAGTATTACGGCTTCTACAGATGACATTTTTTTATGGATTTTTTGTCAAAGCACTGTTATGTTACTGGGACGTTAAGAGCATTCCATGGAATATAACAAAAAGTGTATCTCGAGCCGGTTTCTGAAACTTACCTACCCCACCTTTAAATCAAAAATGGTGGATATAATTTAATTTCTCTTTAGTATTTGTACTGCAATTTATCGTTCTCACAATATTCAACAAAGTAATTGCATATTTGAGTCACATCATGCATCCGTGAGTATCACCGCATTTTTAAACATGGTGAAATATTTTTGATTGATAACAGAGGGAGACCTATGTATGCGTGCAGGTAAAGGTGTTTAACAAAAGAAAAAACATGCATCAAAGAATAGAAAACATGCAGACGGCAAGTTCTGAATCAAAGTCCTTGAGGTGGACTCTTCGTCGTTACCTGATCCTCCTCCTCTTTTTGCTGTAAACAAAGCATGTCACACATCAGTTATTATAGAGACAATAGTCGCGTTTCTCTGAGCGATATCCGCAACACTGGGTACCTCACAACACAACTCTGAATCGACCGGCAAGAAGAACGATGTGTGTCCCTACTGTCTATTAAAGTGTCTCACCCTCGCAGCAGCTTGTCTCCGTAGAGAGGTATAAAGTAGGGGAAGAGGTACGGAGCCACGCAGTTGGAGATCACCAGGCAGAGCTGACTCTTCACCCAGCTCACACACACCTTACTCAGCCAGGAGAAGCTCTGAGGAGGAGAGAGGCATACTCAGATATCAGGGAGTGAGAGAAAGTCTTACACCCCAATGTAGACATTCTTCAGATACCATTAGAGCCACATGGCTTTGTTTACATTCAAAGCTTCTCGAGATGTTTTGAATGAAGCTCTGATGGCTGTGTCGTATTTGTAGATATGTTGGTCAATGGAAGGCAAGGCAAGTTTATTTATATAGCACCTTTCAACACAAGGCAATTCAAAGTGCTTTACAACAAATTACCATCAAGAGAATGTCATTTAAAATCAGTCATTAAAAAGAAAAGATAATAAAATAAACATTAAAAGAAAAAATATAATAAAATAAACATTAAAAGAAAAAATACATGGATAAAAGTTACAGTGCAGTTTAAGATGTGAATAGTTCAATTAAATGTTACGATCTCAAGCACTTAGGAGATAGGACCCAATTGCACGACCCGGAAGACAGAGGTCAAGTATTTGTAAGATACTTTATTTTTAAATGAACAGCAAAAAATGATCAAACTTATCAAGACCTCAAAAAGGCATAGACCTGACCATGACAAGAAACAAGACCTTCCAGGGCAAAAGACAAACGAACCGACACTGAACACTGGGAGACAGGGACATTTAAACACAGGGCAACAAGACACAGGTGGGACCAATCAGGGGCGGGGCTGGCGCTGATGAGCACAGGAGACACAGAAGGGGTGACAGGTTGAAAACAATCAGGAAATTAGACACACCAGGGAAACTAACAACAGACAGGAAAACACCGGGGAAAAGACCAGACAATACACTGGGAGGAAAACATGACAATGAGAACAGAAACACACGCACTACCAGACACACAAAACTAAAAACGTGACATAACACAAGAATCATGACATTAAAAGCAGCGGCAAAAAGAAAAGTCTTCAGCCTGGATTTTAAAGTAGTCAGAGTTGCAGCGGACCTGCAGGTTTCTGGGAGTTGGTTCCAGATATTTGGAGCATAATAACTGAACGCTGCTTCTCCATGTTTAGTTCTGACTCTGGGGACAGAAAGCTGACCAGTCCCTGAAGACCTGAGAGATCTAGATGGTTCATCATTTAGCAGGAGGTCAGACATGTATTTTGGGCCTAAACTAGGGCTGGGCGATTTTTTCGGTTTTCACGATTAATTTGCATTTTTACTTTCCTACGGTTTGTGAAATGGCTGAACCGAAAAATCGCGATTTTAAAACATTTCTAGACTCCGCAGATTTGTTTTGCTTTAAGGGACTGAAGGGATGTATTTTGGGCCTGTAGTTAAAGAAACGCTATTGTTGATGCTTTTGTAATACAGCTGTGTGCCTCCGTTACAAGTGTGACTTCACACAAGCTTTTTAGTCGCGGTGAAAATGTTGCTTTCTGAAAGTTAAACACCAACAAATATGGATTGAAGGAAAGCATTGGGTAACATTAAAACATGCATGACGTTTTTGACTTCACATCGAAAGGGATTTAATTATAATAAGCTGTCAAACTGGAAATAGATCTGTGAATAGTATAATACTAATAATATCAGTGTAGCTTATTAAATTAACTAAAACTGTGAAGAAATATTGATTTTAAACACAACGAATAGACAGAGGAAAAAGAGACATTTTGATAATCAGTTATGAATGGAGCTTCTGGATCTATGTGGTACAGCCCGATTACAAGAATAATTAAAATAATTAAAAATACAAATTAAACTTAAAAAAATGCTAGTAATAATAATAATAATAAAAATATAAATATATATAATAATATTACTGAAAATAATAATAATTGTGAAAAAATAAAATATAATATTGATAAAAATATTGCAAAAAAAAAAAATAATAATAATGGAAACAAATAATAATAATAACAACAACAACAACAACAGAGTCTGTATCACACTGACCAGCCTCCGCCCCTCCACAGCCTCTCTGTAGCTGTTGAAGCTGATCCAGGGCCCGAAGATGACCGTCCCCACAAAGTAAATGTACCCCATGAACTCGAGGGGCGAGGGGACGCTGGAGACCACTCCTCGGTCCAGATCGAAGGCCAGAGAGATCGCCTTCATCGCCACCACCATCTGAGAACCTGGAGACAACAGCAGCAAGGTTTCATCGGCATAATGATCAATCACTACAGCGGCCATGTTGGGAACGGACATCTGACATACCAGTAAATAGTATTAAATAGTATTTCTCTTTACAAAGGGCATGTTTGGGAATAGGTGAGCATCCTGTTGCATAAAACGTTCCCAATTCTGTTCAATTCAACACGATTTTTCTCAGCTTTTAGATTATGTGTTCACTGTGAATGCATGCAAGAAGAAATAGGTACATTTCTTCGATAATTCAAGGTGAAGGGGTGAGTGATTGATATCCAAATTATCATGAAACATTTCTAGATTCCAACACAAGACCATGATCACTGCTAGACTTGAAGGTAAAACCACTGCATCGCTTTTATCCATCAGACATGTGTTGAACGATGCTGGAAACACGCTTGTCCTACCTCTCATCTTGTGCCAGTTGGTGGTGTCCATCATGTGCAGCTCTCTGATGAAAATAAACAAGAACAGCTTCAGTTTGAAAGGTCATATATATTTCTATAAAAACCTGTCTGAAAATGAGCTGATCAGATTTCGGCCACTTTATGATGTCATAACGATGTGTTGGCTTGAGTAACCATTAGCCAATCAGCAACCAAGGTAACCCCCCCCCCACCTTATCACCTGAATCTCCTCCTAGAGCACCATTAGGCGCTTTTTCACAGCAAGTACTTTTCCCAGGAATAGTTCTCGGAGCTCTTTCGTTCCGGAACTATCTAGTAGATCGCGTTCACTCCGGAATAAGTCCCTGAGGGAGGATTAGGCAACTGAAGCCGCTGACGTCACTTCTTCTTCTTCTGCTTTGGGTTTACTGGCAGGCCGCAAACAACTTCACGGCGTATACTGCCGCCCGAAGTCCCGGGTAAATCGGCAGAAGCGCCGACACCTCCTCCTCATCACTCCCCCGCTCCAACGTTTTATTTTGTGTTGCCATAAGTTAGTCTCTCTCCGTTGGTGCGCTGGGCTAATGCTAATAATGCTAATGCGAGCAAATAAAATGGCGGCTTCCCAAAACTTTTCGGAGTTTTACGGGGCATGGTTTGCAATCCGCCCAGCCAATCAGAAATTGGAACCTTTTCCTCCCCAGGAAAGCACCACCTCTCTAGCAGGGACGGAAAAGGGGGGAAAAGGTTCCCGAGAACTAGGTTCTAGTTCCAGATCTTTTTGGTGTGAACGCAAAATTCCAGGAACTATCGGAACTATTCCTGGGAAAAGTACTCTGTGTGAAATCCAAACCAAACCAAATCTCTCTCAGAGGGGCGTGGGGAGGGACTCCTTATTTTCATCTAAAGTAACAGACAGAGAATCAGCACTTTGGAAACAGGGCTGAAACAGAGGGGATTATGGGTAATGCTGCACTGATCTGTTTGGTGTTTCAGCCAATCAGAGACAGGCTCTGTATATATCTGAGACCTGTGATATATTGATGAAAAACAGTACAATAGGGAACCTTTAATGTCTTTCTCGCCACAAATTAAACTTCCCTGCAACACTGATTTGTAATCGTAGACGTGATGTGACGCCGCTCTCACCCCAGCAGCAGGTAGATGAGCACGGTGATGGAGAGGAAGGTGCCTCTCATGGTGGAGTGTCTGCAGAGGAAGAGGAAGAGGTAGCAGAGCAGGCTGAGCAGCACCACCCAGATCATGTGCAGCTCGAAGAACAGGTAGAGGGTGTAGAAACCCCCGGCAACCGTAACCAGGTGCTTCAGGAAGGACGGGAGGCCTGAGGGGCAGAGAGAGAAATATGAGAGAAGCGCAGTTACATTTAAAGAAAAATGTCTGACATGTTTACGAGTGTGTCACAAGTCGTCACATCTTGCACTAAAGTACATTCTCAAAGATATTGAAGTGACTGTTATTTTGATTGTTGTGCTTTTATTTATGTCTTAATGTGTGCATATGTATAAATGTGTCTCTTGATTGTGTATACATATTTGTGTGTAAACGGTATTCGATCTTTCTGTCTGTCAAACTGAAAGATTGACAATAAAGTTGACTTTGATTTTAACCTCTTTCCTTCTCTCCTTTGATCCTCCTTAGCAACAGTCATTATTTTGCTTAGCAGCGGTGTGTTATCGAGTATTAACAACCTCTGAAATGTCCAAATTGACCAATCAGAATCGAGTATTCGGCTAAACCGTCTAATTAAAGTGTAGAAATACTCAAGTGAAGTTCAAATATACCTCAGGCAATCTTGCACTAATGTACATTCCCAAAGATATTGAAGTGACTGTCATTTTGTATTGATTGCTTTTATTTATGTCTTAATGTGTGCATATGTACACATGTGTCTGTTGATTGTGTATATATAGGTATATACATATTTCTATACATATTTTTACTATCTTTGTATTTTTGTATTGGGGATTGTGGGAAACGGTATTTCGATCTCTCTGTCTGCACACACAAACTGAAAGATTGACAATAAAGTTGACTTTGAAGTTACTTTGATTACGCTGTGTTTGTGTGCATGCATGTGAATATAGAGTATGGTGTTAATTGATTTATATTTGTTCTATGATTAAACTCAATCTGTATATGACTTAATTTGGCAGTTCTTAATTAAAGGAGAAAATACAAAACAATCTAGTTTTTTTACTTATTCATTCCACCCTATAGTAACTAGGAAACTGCTATATTCCTGTTGGTCAGGATATAAAGAAATACCTTTAATTTGTAACATATTTTATATAATATCCTGCTTCATATTTAGTTTACTGTAAATTGGTATTTCAACTTGCATATTTTCTACTTTTTAATGTTCTTTTATTTCTATTTGATATGTTTACATTTTAGAATTGTTTATTTCTACTCTTTGAATGTCTCTTATGTGCAATGCCTTGTCTTTTATGCTGCTGCAACGCAAACATTTCCCAAATTGGGATCAATAAAGTACACCTTATCGTATTTGATCTTATATTTAATCCACACGTGATCATATAACGTGATCATATAACCCATTTTAGTCTCATTGCCATTATTCTCAGTTCACTTCTGGATTGATTGACATGGTCTATCCCCACCATCTGTAACATTACTTTAAACGTATGCCCATATCTTCCTGCTCACAATCTCAGTACAGCATGCTTACTCTATGTTAATGACTTAAGGGAACTGTCTGTTGAGCCGTTAGGGTCACACATCTCTTCCTGTTGGAGTTTTCTTACAACCTTGTTGATTTCTTTAGAAAATCTGTTTTTTAAACTCGCTTTTCGCATTAACTTTGTTTCATGTATTGGACTAGCAAGCACTTTTCAGGCACGTGCACAGATAAACCTCAAAGGGGGCCTGAGCACAGTCCTTTTTGACCTCAAATTAAAAAAGTGTCCTTTTTCCAAATCACTACATTTCTGTTTGCAACGGAGGTGATAAAGGCCATCGTTGCAAATATTATTCAACACAAACTTAGCGATTCCAGGCGTTTATTTAATTAATAAATCGCCTGCGTGACCAGACTAAAGACTTTTCTTTTTGGCGCTGCTTTTAATTGAACTATTCACATCTTAAACTGCACTGTAACTTTTATCCATGTATTTTTTCTTTTAATGTTTCTTTTATTATCTTTTCTTTTTAATGACTGATTTTAAATGCCATTGTCTTAATGTCTTTCGTTTTTTGTAAAGCACTTTGAATTGCCTTGTGTTGAAAGGTGCTATATAAATATATGCCTTGCCTTGCGTGCTCTTTTATGAATTTGGGCCCATACCCCTTTAACACGCTCTGCATGTGCCCGATTCTTCGGAAGCTGGAATATAAATAAAGTTATAATTAGCTGTAGAGAGTCTCACCCAGCATCCAGAGCAGGCGGCAGAGCAGGCAGATGAGCAGCAGCTGCCACACCTGCTCCAGGCCCTGCTGGGCGGTGGGCAGCAGGCAGCCCCCCCACAGCTCCTGGAAGAACTTCTGCCGGCTGAACGCTCCCATCTCTGGACCTTCAGAGGGGGGGGGGGGGAGAGACGCCATGTTTTAGAGCAACAGAAACACGCATCACCAGGGTCAGCATATGTTTAATGCATTAGTTCAACATACTGTATGTGAACCGCTGTTAAGTAACGCTGCAAATAACCATTAGACCATCACCTAATTGTTTACTCGATAACATGTCAGAATAATAGTGAAAAGAACAAGGGGAAGTCTTTAGATGCTTTGTTTTGTCCGTACAAAAGACACTTTAGTATTTATAAAACAGTTCAAAGCTGGATATATCCACATTTGAGATACAAAACAGTTTTGTATAGAAAATGTACTTTTAAATGAACGATTGATCATCAAAATAGTTGCCAATTCCTTTCACAATTAAACTTACCATTATTGATGAGTCGACTAAACATTAAAGCTGATTAGGAATTACATTGTATGTCAAGAGCATAGTAAAAAGCCCAAGGAGTCGTAAATGTCTTGTTTTATCACTCCAAAACCGAAACATATCCATTTTATTGTTATATAAAACATAGAAAAGCAGCACATCTCTATATTTTAGAGGCTGAAACAGCATTTTCTGCGTGAAAAATGACTTTTAAACTATCAATGTCTCGACAAATCGTTGCAGCTCTTCACTGGTTCACACATGAGCGAGCAGAGACTGCCACTCACTCACTGTCAACAGACACACAACTACAAATCCCAGCATGCACTGCACCACTACAAATCTGTGCAAGTCCATGCAATGGCTGTCAAAGTTTGGGCTGATTATTATCCTGAAATGCGCTCAGTACTGCTAAACATACAGCCTACGAATGCATACATTCATTCCGTAGCAAATGCATCAAACTGGAAGCGCTTTAAAATACCTTAAATATGCACAGTGTAGCACAGAACCATGCTGAATTATTTAGCATTATTTAAGTGTATTGAGGACTTATTTACAGTGCATTATGAGGAATAGTATGCATGTATTCTCCGCATTGCAGTAGGCCAAGGTGAAGAGTTGACTCACAGCTGCAAGACAACAGCTGCAACATGCATATTATCTTCACCCATTAGCAGAAAGAGAAGCATCTTGTTTTCTTAACCTTGCTCCACCTAGCCCGCAGCAGGGTTTACAGTCCAGCTATCGGCACTATAACAACGTGGGTCTCCCCTGCCCCCCACAGCCGATAACCGTCCCCCTCCTCCCCCGGTCATGTCAGTTATTTCTCCCGGTTTAGACCCACCTTTCCCGGCAGCAGCAGCTGCAGCTTCCTCCCGGTGTTTCTACCGTCTCCCGGCCCGGTGCAGCTCGCCGTGTTTAATGTCGCTCGGTCCGGATGCCGCTTCTCTTCTGGAGGACTCCCATTGTCACAGCATCAGCACCACTGGACCCTCCGCTGGAGAAAAGCCAAGGAAGAGACGCGTCAACCAATCAGCTACTTCGGTGAGGACGCGTTAGCCAATCACCGCTCCCGTTGCGTTTGAGTGACATCCAGCTGGGCCAATCAGAAGCCTGGTCGACTGTGTTCGGTGCTTTGTGGCCAATGGGATGTGTACAGCGTGCAGATGGAGTCAGAGGACTAGCATCTGGCTCAGAGATCAGAGGTTTCTGGAGGGTGAACTGTGGCTATGACTAATACAAAACATGCACTTAACCTACTTTTTATTTTGGGAACTATTGCCAAAGAACATAAGACAATGTATATATATTTCTGAATGATATTGAACAATATACCCAGAATGAGCTGCAGACACAATCAGATCAAAGCAACACATGTTCTGTAGCAATGTGGCTGTGTGTAACATGCAGTGTTTAGTGAGTTAAACTTTACTTAAATTAAAGTTTGGAAATACACTAAAAATAAAGGTACAATAATAAGACAAGATGGAGATAGTTTGTGAAATGGGACACAAGCTTTCTGAAGCATGACCAGAGGCCCAGGCACCATGCGTTTGTAATTAAAAAGCATAAACAAAATAAAAAATAGTCATTGTGAAACGCACAAACATGAGAATTTTGCTTTTTAGCAGCAGCCTCATTTAGTTTTACTTATGAACCATGCCGTAGTAGAAGTACTCTTTGGGAACTGCAAGCAAGTCCAACTAACGAAGGCGTAAAATGTCCTTATTGTTATTGTACCGTGGGCTTTATTCTGCAATGGGATTGTGCAGCGGTTCAGAGTGCTTGATGACACACGGGTAAAGAGGTCAGACCAAGACGAGGAGAAAGACATTAACAATCTCTCTAGTGCCTGCATCGGGAGAAATGTGAAGAGGCTTTACACCACAGAAACATCCACCCGTTAAGGGTTTACGTAACAATAAAAGTACAATTATTTCTGTAAATGTACATTAGTCTTTTTCAGCGAGGAGAGATGTCAGGCGGACACAGAGTCGTTCGGATGATACCGTTTGGTTTTAATGTCAGTGTTACGAGGCAAACGTGCGATGACAGTGGTCTCAGCCTGAGGCAAGGAGAACATTTGATGTTATAACATTGTGTTCCAGTGACTGAAACTAATAAAGTTGATTGAAACATTCACAAGAACCAGATAATCAGAGGTGGTATGTTAGCATCTGCTGCATCTACAATTACAGGAACATTAAAACAGTTCAACAAAGTTTCCTCTCTCAAAACACCAGCTTGCTTTCTGCCACTTTGAGATGTGGAGTGAATGACAACTTGATACAAATGAGGATGCATAGATAATTTACAGCAGAACAAATGTGAGATCTGACCAAAAGTTATTTTTAGATTAAAGTCAAGATTCTGAGAAAGAAAAGTACGAATTTTGACTTTTCCCCCAGAATTCTTAGAAAGGGAATTCTAGTCTTATTTCTCGTAATTCTTAGAAAACATTTGTGAAACTTTTACTCAAAATTCTTTAAAACAAAAACGTTCAGAACTTTTTCCAAAATTCCTTTTCTTAGAAAAAAATTATTTGGACTTTTTTCAAAGACTTCTCAGTAAATGATTCCATCTTTTTTTCCGGAGAGTTGTCGAAAAAATAACTGAAAATGTTCCAGAATTCTGTTTCCCCCTTAAAAATGATTGGAAAATGAATTCTGTCTTTTTTCAGAATGTCGTAAATTCTTTTGACTTTTTTTGGTCAAAATTCGGACTAATCCCAGAATTCTGACTTTCTGCACAAAAGATGGAGCGTTTGATTTGCATTACACTCCAGGTGATGATCTGATTTTAAACAAATACAAATGTGAAATCATCAGTTATTTTACTGGCAGGTAATCGTGCGTTATCGGCTGGAATAAATCCATATCAAGCATCCCTTAGTGTATATACACATTTCTGCAATATAAAACAAAGTGTCAAAGGGTTGCTGGCCACAGAGGTAGATGATGCTACATAATGATATTCATGCTATCAGCAAAGTGAATGTCCTCACCGACTGCTGAACACAGACACCACACAGGTCCATTAAAGAATCTCTAACTTAGAGAACAGTGTAAAACTAGTCACTGATAAACAAGAGACAGAACCCAAAATACAGAACACGTACTAAATAAAAATAGCAGCAGTATGAGATCAGAAATGTAAAACAATATCTACAGCATGTGAGTCAAGACAAGAGAAGTGTGCAGCGATACATTCAAGGTTTACAAAACTCAAAAACGCCATATAGACTAACAGAAGTGGAAGTATCAGTGTTATCCGCAGTATCGAACCCAAACAATGCATTTGACACAATGTGTTTTAGCTTAATGACACTAAGAACCTGTTTTGATGTAATGCTGCTTTCAGACAACTCAGGACTTTCCCCAAATTCTTCTTAAACAAAGCACGATTAACCGCCACTTCAAAGTGGAACTTCCTGCATGTAAACTCGAGCCAAATGAATTCAATCCTAGGTCAGGAAGAAGTGGTTGTCTTAGGTCACAAAACAGGGGCATTGTGAATGGTGAACTATCAAAGAAAAGGCAGCGTGAAGTAAATATGCCAGTATTTAATGACAGTAATACATGCCATCGTACACTTCAAAGCTGTGTTGCATGTACATTGAGAGAAGAGTGGTCTCCTCTGCACCAAAATAAATCAGGGAAATATCACAAGTGCTAAAAAGATATTTGAGCCAGCACTATGGAGTTAGATTGTGTGTCAACTTGACAGAGAACCATCAGGTTTGTTGTCAGTCATGGTTTTGAGTGAGTTTAACCCTTTGGATGCCAAACTCCCTAAATTCAAAATGGACGAACGGGAAAATCCCGACCTTCGAGAAGGGGCTAAAATAATTCGAAAAGCAATGCGATTACTTTGACTGATATTGCAATTGTGATATGATTTGCGATTGATGACCTTTACACTATTAACTTATTATCCATTAAAAAGCGTGGTGATTTTTAGTATACGATGTGAAGCCAGGCCGTCTCTGCAGCACGATACACTTTAATACTTCATTTACTCTGTTACTGTTCTACCTCGATTTGTCTGGAAAGCAGCTTAAGTTAAAGGGAGACTTCAAACCTTACAGATGAGGCTAAAAGGCCAGTTTGACAACATCAGGTTGAATTGCAATAAAACAAAGAACAGTGTCTTCACAGATTTAGATCAGATCGCGAACTCCATGTCGTAGGCAGTTCGTTCCTTCTTAATGTTTTCAACGCTTATCTCTGCGGGGAAAACCAGAGGCAGCTCCCGCGGTTCCTGCTTCACAATGTTCTTCTTCACCGGCATGGGCTTGCTCAACATGTAGTCGTAATTTCTGTCCACCTGTAGGAGCGCCGAGGTGAGGAAGCGTGGAGAGAAGAGCTGCAGAGAGGGTCTGAGCGGAGGTGGTGGAGGGGGAAGAGGTTTGAATGAGAGTGGAAGAAGGTCGCACTGGCGTGGCTTTAACCAGGCAACAGGCGGGGGTGCTAATGACAGCGGGAAAGGTATTAGCCTCCGACTGATCTTTGGTAAGCTCACAGTGTGTGAGGCGGGAGGACTGGCCTCCTTTTGGACACTTTCTGACATCAAATGATATACCTTTTTCGGCTCGACGATGGTCGGTTCCACTTCCCACACGAGAGCAGACTCGGCTACCGACGCGACAACAGTCTGTTTGTGGCGTTTGCAGAACATGGTGCCGCACTCTCGGCACTTCCTGTCGTCTCTGACGTGCTGCAGTTTGTGGCGCTTCAGGTTTTTGCTCGTAGCGAACGCTCGGTCGCACACGTTGCACGGGAACGACGGCTCACACTGGTGCTCGGAGAAAAGAGCCTGACCCGAGAAGATCTTTCCACACGACTCACAGACAAAGGAGGCGTTTTCTCCAATCTCCTCCTCTTGACTTTGTTCTCCTTCCTCTTGAGTTTGTTCTCCTTCCTCTTGACTTTGTTCTTCTTCCTCTACTTGTTCTTCTTCTCGTTCCTCTACTTGTTCTTGTTCCTTTACTTCTTCTCGTTCCTCTACTTCTTCTCGTTCCTCTACTTCTTCTCGTTCCTCTACTTCTTCTCGTTCCTCTACTTGCCCTTCATGCAGCTTCTTGTGTTTCATTAGCTGTGGTACATTAGTGAAGTTCTGATTGCACTGCTCACACTTAAACCCCCCGGCGGGTAGCAACACGTTTCTCAGGAGCACGATGGGACTCATATTTGGATGTAGGACGCCCGTTGGAGCTTTAAATGGTGATGCTGTTTTGTTTGGGCTTAATGTGATTTCAGTCTCTTCAGTCAACGATTCTCCTTCCTAAAGAACACAGAAGAGGATGCTTGAATGGCGTCTTAAACACAACAGGTCAAGCAGGTTTCAACAAGTTCCATTTAACAACAATATAAATGCAATGAAGACATTTTTTTACTGAGATCTAATTATTATTAGATCTCAGCGCTGCGTTGGACACTGTTGACCAGAGAATATTACTAGACCGACTGGAAAACTGGGTGGGACTTTCGGAAACAGTTCTAAATTGGTTTGAATCATACTTAAAGGACAGAAACAACTTTGTTTCTATAGGTAAATACACATCTGAGTTGACAAATATGACATGTGGGGTTCCTCAAGGCTCCATCTTGGGGCCTCTTCTCTTTAACATCTACATGCTACCACTGGCTCAGATAATGAAAAACAACAAAATAAGTTACCATAGCTATGCAGATGACACACACATTTACGTAACCATTTCACCAGGAGACTATGCTCCAATTCAAACACCGAGTAAGTGCATTGAACAAATCAATGACTGGATGTGTCAGAACTTTCTCCAATTAAACAAAGATAAAACTGAGGTAATGATTTTTGGAGCCAAGGCAGAACGTATAAAAGTTAGCGCTGAGCTTCAGTCTGCAATGTCTCCCTTGAAAAAGAGATCTATGATCTCAATGGGACCAATCTGGTTAAATAAAGGTTTGAAATGAAATGAAATGAATGTTCAAAACAACAGATAAAGCCAGAAATCTAGGTGTAGTCATGGACTCAGACCTGAGTTTCAACAGTCACATTAAAACAGTTACTAAATCAGCCTACTATCACCTAAAGAACATATCTAGGATTAAAAGACTAATGTCACAGCAGGATTTGGAAAAACTTGTCCATGCTTTTATCTTCAGTAGACTCGACTACTGCAAAGGTGTCTTCACAGGTCTCACTAAAAAAATCTATTAGGAAGCTGCAGCTGATTCAGAACGCCGCTGCTCGAGTCCTCACTGACACTAAGAAAGTGGATCACATCACTCCTGTTCTGAAGTCTTTACACTGGCTTCCTGTGTGTCAAAGAATAGATTTCAAAATACTGCTGCTGGTTTATAAAGCACTGAATGGTTTAGGCCCAAAATACATTTCTGACCTCCTGCTAAATTATGAACCATCCAGATCTCTCAGGTCTTCAGGGACTGGTCAGCTTTCTGTCCCCAGAGTCAGAACTAAACATGGAGAAGCAGCATTCAGTTATTATTAGGGATGCACGATATTTATGACGTCATCCCGATAAACCCGATACCAGTATTAATAGCCCCGATAATATAAAATATATTTTTTGGGTAAAAAAAAGAAAAAATACTGCGGTGTGGGTGGATTGGGATGAGGGGCGCTTGTTTTTCACTCGGCTCCTCCCGTTTTGCCAGTACTGTGGTATTAGTGGTTTAGGAAGAGGGGAGTTCTTCACAAATCCAGCGCTCCCTAATACTTCGAACCTGATCAGTCACCTGAAACATCGCCATCGCTACGCTGGTGTGTTAAAAGCGTACGAAGACAATAATACAATACAAAGTGTGTGTGTGTGTGTCTGCGCAGGAGTTATCGGTTGAGAAGCAGGAAGTTATCGGTATCGGTTTCAAAAAACCAATATCGTGCATCCCTAGTTATTATGCTCCAAATATCTGGAACAAACTCCCAGAAACCTGCAGGTCCGCTGCAACTCTGACTACTTTCAAATCCAGACTAAAGACTTTTCTTTTTGTCGCTGCTTTTAATTGAACTATTCATATCTTAGACTGCACTGTAAATTTTATCCATGTATTTTTTCTTTTAATGTTTATTTTATTATCTTTTCTTTTTAATGACTGATTTTAAATGCCATTTTCTTAATGTCTTTCATTTTTTGTAAAGCACTTTGAATTGCCTTGTGTTGAAAAGTGCTATATAAATAAACTTGCCTTGCTTTGCCTTACTATCATAGTGCCAAAGTATGAACAATAGAAACATCAGGGTTACAGCTTTGAATGAAAGCATGAAAAACTACTTTTTAAGTAAATGTGCCACTTTTTAATCCATAATATGTCACTTACATGATCCATTCAGATCCGATGAAAACATATTGATCTTTCAGAACTTCATTTTAACTCCAAGGAATGTGTAGGACTTTGTATCTCAGACTATTTCAGGCATTAAACGCATATTATTAGATGTTAGACTTGGATATTGCTGCACAATAAGAACACAAACAATTTCAACAATTATCTTTCTAAACCTATATAATGAATGCAGAAATAATACCTCTTGCAGTGATGGAGTTGGTGATTTCTGTATTTCCTCAAACAGATCAGAAGTCTGGAGTTCCTCTGGAGAATCAGCTCGAGGTGAAGTTGTTTCTTCTTCCGTTTTCTTTTTGGCTGCACGAGGTCGGCTCTTTCTACTTCCATAATCCCTTTAAAAACAACGTGACAACTATTTCATCTGAACACACAAGACATGTCTCACTTGTATCTATCGTCAAGGTGGTAGGAGGAGAAGCTCACACCTTTTTAAAGCAGTGAAGTGAGCATTAACAGCGTATTTCTGCACTGCATAATTATCCAGAGACAGCTTCCTGAGCAACTGTTAACACAATCTGTGTTAAGACATACGCACAATGGTGTTTATGCTTTGTTTATTATCGCAGACAAACCTCACATAGCGGTGTAAGGCATACACATAAATTACTGAGACGAATAGTAACACTGCTTTAAGACATGTTACTTAGATGCAAAACACCTGATATCAGTGTTGTAACTGTGTATGGCACCTTTTTGAAAGTGCTTGTTTTACCCAGGTTTAATACTCTCTAAGACACACGTGTCAAACTCAAGGCCCGGGGGCCAAATCAGGCCCGTGGTGGATTTAATTTCGGCCCGCAGGATAATTTCTAATTACTATTAGATCTGGCCGGCCGGTATATTGCACCTTCACTCCATCCTGAGGGTCTCCTCCGCTCAGAGCCTGAGCCCAAACATTGATGACCTTGCTCCCAAGATGAGACGCCAAGTGTCTGAGCTAGCATCTCAGAGCAGCAACCTGAGTTTAATGGATGTTTCCTTCTGCACTTTCTCTCTCAGGACAACAGGGCATGTTTGGTTTTCTCTTTGAGGGAAATAGTTTTTTTGAAGCTGTTGTTGGCCTGTGGAAACATGTACTCATAAGAAATGACTCTGGAGCAGCTGCAGATAGAGCCATAAGAAATGAATGCAACTGATTATTTCATGTTTAATGTTGTTTTTATAGGCAATCATTTAAGCTTTGTTAGTTCCAGGTTTAATATGTGCAATAAACATTGAACCAGTCCGGCCCTCGACTAGTACCCATTTTTTTTAAATCTTGGCCCACTGTGTATTTGAGTTTGACCCCCCTGCTCTAAAATATAAATGTTATAATCATAATGTTGAAAAGTAGCAAATCCTCTCATATAAGAAGCTTAAACTGGACAATGTTGCACAAATTAATGATCAAAATGGGTTAATGTCTGTTATTTGGGAGACTATTTTTGTCACAGCAGCCGTGTACATTGTAGTGTAATACATTACACAAGTTAAAAATATTCAAAAAGACAATAAGATGCAAATATAATACAATACAAAATAACATTGGTGGTAAGTATATACAAATTCACACAAGGAAGGACATGTATCACTAGAGTATCATAAAAATACTCAATATAGAATATACAGTCGCACTAAACTACAGAAATATATAGAAATATACAACAGACACATACTAGCATTGGAATATGTTGTTGTTTGTGTTTGCTAGCTAGCTCAATTCTAGCCTCAGTGTGTGGCTCTCATGTGTTACTGAGAGGCACAAACAGCGATAAATTACAACAAGTTAACGTTATTTAGTCATGATTAATGTGCATGTCTTACCTCTTAACTTTTCTCTTGGGGCTCTGTTTAGTGGATGGAAACACAGAGGGCACGAAGTCAGGGCTGTCGTGCTCCAGGGACGCTTCCTCTACAAAAACAGAGGAAACAGAGATGGTTTGTAACAACAAATCTACCTACATACTCTTAATGTAATAGCAGTGTTGTAAATCTGAAAAAAGGCTCCCCATTGTGACGCCCATTGGTACAGTATTCATTCAGTGTGTGTTTCTTACTTGATATAAAATGAGCGCCACAAACTCTCGCGTGTCTTCTGATCTCCTCTCCGTTCACTTCTCTGATCTTTTGGAGCCATAACTTCCTCCGGTTCGCCTGAAACGGTCTGTTTCCGGTCGGGATTCTGTAAAACTTCAGTTTACTACCAGAAGAATTTCGGTTTTTACATTCAGTCACGCAGCAGGCCGACATTTTCACTGAACAAATGTGTTTGGTTTCGATAGCTTCTGGAGCGGAAGGGCTGAACAACAACAAGAGTTACCACTTCCGTTACCAAGATGCGCGCGCAGCCTCGGTGAGAATTTTTTGGGAGATTTTTCTTTGAATGTTTAACAATTATTTAACCGTTTATTTATTTAATGGGAGCTTACAAGTGGAACAAGTTGGTATTTGTGGGCTGTTTTGTGTTAATTTAAGCAAGAACAAGTACAAAAACAGCGAGGAAGAGTTGTGTTGTGCCGTCACACGGAGCATTGACGCCCCCTGGTGGCGGAATACGGAACAACACCTTTACTGCAGTAATAATAAAATAAAATAAACAAACAAACAGAGGTGTAAATTAACTAAGTACATTTGTTAAAGTACTGTACTTACGTGCAATTTTGAGATACTCATGCTTTACTTGAGTATTTCCATTTGTATACAAAGTCATTAAAACTAGCTGCACCTTTACCACAACTACAATTTAGATTTGATCAGAGGTACTTTAATACAAAATGTTCAGTTAAAATAGAAAAGAACAGTGTGTGTGTGTGTGTGTGTGTGTGTGTGTGTGTGTGTGTGTGTGTGTGTGTGTGTGTGTGTGTGTGTGTGTGTGTGTGTGTGTGTGTGTGTGTGTGTGTGTGTGTGTGTGTGTGTTTTACCTCCTAATTAATTGGTTTCCTTTGTCTGCACTCACAAGAAGTGAGGTGTCCTTGGTCTTGTTCAGACTTTGAATTACAATAATCAAAGCACTAAACCTTGAGCATTCTCACAAATAGAGTCTGGGGGGCACTTTAAAACAAAAAGCGTTTAAACATTAAAATATTCCCTCTGCAGAGCCACACCTTAAACACATAACGAATCCTCCCTGAGCTGCAAAGACACGGAGCTGCCAGATGTTGTTTTTATTTGTGAAGCAGCATAATGCCCTCTATGGTGCTTAATCTCTGCCATGAATCACCTACTTCTCTGTCTTTATATTCAGAAAAACATAATATACAATTAAATTGCCTTGGAGTTTAACGTCACACTGTTTTTACATTTCCAATACTTCTTGAGTAAAACCTATTTTCAGGTCAGTGGGACAGTGATGGATAAACTGCAGGCTTTGCCATTTAATGCACCAGCAATTTTACACAGAAGACCTTTTGATTCGTCACAGCATAGAGGAAATGAACAAATGAATGATGCCTTTTGAAACACTTCGATAAAACAGAGGCATCATTAATGTTATTAGTACCGCTTCTGCTTTTAAAGGTCACCTATCTATCTTGCTATTTGAAGGCAATAGCACAGGTCTCAGATATATAAAATATATAAAAAACATGTCTATGAAGTGTTTCGTTCAAAATACCAAACAGATCACCCATTCTAGCCATGCCTCATATCCCTCTATTTCACTTCCTGTTTCAAAAGTGCTGATTTAGGTATAAAGCTTTAAAAATAAAGAAAGAAGGAGGGGTCTGAGCTCATGCGGGACCCGGCAGCTACCGTCTAAACTAAATGCTGCCGTGATGAAACGCCATATCATGGATCATCAAGGATTCTCTCTGAAACAGTTTGGAGCTCAAAGGCTTTCTCTCTTGCCGGTTAGACCACAAGGTGAGTTCCTTTTTACTTCCTGCTTCTTCACACACATGCTCTCCAGTACAGGTTAGCTCTGAGTGTTAGCGATGCTAACGTAAACACCGACCATATTACGTCCAAAACAGTCGTTTCTGATTGGCCCGTGGGTCCACATTTAAGATGTTACGTCATAGCGGACGCAAATCTGGATCAGCTCCGTTGTTCCCCCGTTTTTAGAGATTTGGGTACAGAGGAAAAGAGAGAGGGTTTTATTTTCTGACGCTGCGTGAGTTCCCTGACACACCGGGGACACATGTTGATGTATAGAGACATCAACAAGTGCATTTTGCATGATAGGTCCCCTTTAAATACTACGGCGAGTGAAATGTCTGGCATCTCCTACAATAATACATGCATGTAAATTTTAAACATTTAAATAATTAAACATGCTTATACATTCCAACATATTAAGTAAAGTTAAAGAATAAGGCTCAGAATATTATATATTTGTATTATTGTTAACAAATCCTATTGAAAAAAAAAAAAAGTGTTCGTTCGTGTCACACTATTTTCTGAATGTAATTTTTTTTAAACACACATATATATTGTTATATAGAAGAGATCGGTGGCTTTTGCTGCACAGATGAATTCATTGTTGGTTTTGGTATTTTTGGGGGGGAAAAGTGAAATAAAATATTTTACTACTGTTTTTTGTGTCAGTACTCCACCAGCAGATGTCACTGTTGTGTAAAGAGGGGAAGGATTTCAAAATAAGACTAAAATAAAAGTCTGTTTGCTGTTGCCTTTTATTAAATAACTATATATCTTATATTGCATTGTAACTTTTACTATTTCATAAAAGTTATGCAATATAATTTTTGAGCTTGTTGTTATCTGTAGTTTTTACATTACAATGTGTTTCCTCGTTATTTATGAATGAGAATATTATTTAATTCGCTTTAGTGACAGCTGCATTTTAGACATTTTAGAATTTCATAATAAATATATAAATACAAATATTTCTATACATTTCTATACATATTTTCAAGGTAGGGTAGGTAAGAATGGAGAAACCAGCTCAGGTGCGCTAGAATTTGAAAATACGCAGCCGAAACAAACCTGCCCCTTCTTTCAGAGTTCCTCACAGAGCCCCTCCTCCAACACACACGAACGCGCACATGACCATTGAGGGCACGAGATCAGTTTGTGCACAGATGGAAGGCTGACAGGCCATCCAGTTACTTTAGCCGGCTCAGATGATTGGTCGTGCTTTTTACAACGCCACGGCTTCCACAGATGATATTTTTAATGGATTTATTGTCAAAGCATTTAATGTATTCATTGCTATCGGGATGTTAAGAGCATTCCATGGAATATAACAAGTGTTTCTGAAGTGAATTGCATACCCTACCTTTAAGTAAAAGAAGATAAATAAATAAAAATATAGGCCTATATACATTTATTTAATTCATAAATATATTTTTGCATAAAAATGTCATATAAAATAAAAAATATATATTAAAAAAATAAGAAGTTAAAGGGGACCTATCATGCAAAATGCACCTTTGTACGTCTTTTATACATGAATATGTGTCCCCGGTGTTCCAGGGAACTCACCAAGTGTCAGAAAACACAACCCTCTCTATTTTCCTCCTTCGCCAAATCTCTAAAAAAGGGGCTGCAACAGATCTGAAAAAAACGGATCCAGATTTCAATACTTTTCTACGTCACAAAGAAGTGCTCCGCTTATTGGTGAACTCTCCACCTATCAGGGGAATGAGCCACGGCCACGTGCATTGCCAAACCTCTCATTCGCATATAGGCTATCGGCAGGCTAAATCAACCCACATCTGTGTTTTTGACTGCTCTTGCCAGGATGTCTAAGCCAGTTAAACGTTGTGCTGTTGTTGGCTGCAAGACTCGGGACTGCATGCAATGCCATCAGTGGAAAAAGAAATGAATCTGTGGCTAGACTTCATTTACAAGGGACATGTGCCAGAAGACCACGGCAGATTTCTGTTTGTGTGTTCCAAACATTTTACGACGGACATGTTTATGAACTTGTCTCAAGTCCAACACGGATATGCCTCCAAAGTAATGCTAAACCCGGGATCAATACCAACCATCCGGGACCAGGCCAGTGAGGACACATCCAATTTTGAAGCTGTAAGTTTTTATTTAGCGGTGTTTTTCCTGATAAAGCTATCTCTAGCTTGTAGCATGTAGCATGTAGCTTCGCCGTATCAATGTCGCCTCAAACCCAAATATTAATCGGTTAGGTGTTTATATATTTTTGTAGCATTTTATTTTGTACGCTCCGCAGTCTTTGCTTTGTCATTTGAATTATCAGGCATTTGCTAACATGTTCAGACATACTGCCGTAATGGCGATCTGTGTGAAGGCTGTAAAGCCACGCCCTAGGCGATAACACAAGTATTTATTCTCCTATTTATTAGTATTTTGTATCCTCTACAATCATATTGAGTAAGTTATAATAACAAACGTAATCTTCTGTAGGCAAGTGCCGTTTTTTCCAGCGTTATATGTAAACGCTTTTGTGATTGTAGTCTGTAAGAACGATCAGATATCATCGATCTGTAAGCTACGCTACGCTAATGAGACATGCCGTTTTTTGCAGCGTTATATGTAAAAGCTTTTGTGTGTTTACTTGTTTGCGCACATGAATATAAATGGGGGTGTGTTAGGATACAACACTGTATGTATGCGAGGGGGGACACACACCACGAGTAAAACTGAGCTAAAGCCCCGTCGGTCTGTTGTTGTTGACAAGGCCTAACCTCTAGCAACAGGCTAATTAGTGGCTAGCACTCATTACAGTCAGTCTACTGAGCTCAGCCCCTCTCCAACACATCACCTGCATTGAGTCAGAAACACAGCATGCACGTTACGGTTCAAAACTAACTCAGATTGGAAAAGGCTAAGCAAAGAGCTTTGCTAAATAGAGAGCTTTGCTAAATAGAGAGTTTTGCTAAATAGAGAGTTTTAGCCCCATCTTTTGGGATTTCAGACTATATTTATCCAAATAGTATTTTCTCATCCTGAATACTAAGTTGAGATGATTTTGTTCTAACTATGTGTTCTTCTTTACAGGCCAGCACCTCACATACTTACTAATTAGTGACAATTTGTACATCCTTTGCTATTATTTACATTTTTTTTTATCATGGCGGAAATGAAAGACTGTACCTGGCAGCCCTGCACTACAATGAAAACGCTGAGCGTGCACAAGCCACTACATCCACTGGAAACCCTCTGTATAAACTGCAGTTCCCAAAGGCCAGGAAGGGAGAATGCAGAGCAAAACCAGTAAAGACTGACCCCACATTCCGTAAGTGTTTAAAATATTTATTATACAACTATTTACAAATATAAAATAAAAAAATTAGAAAGAAGTTTCAGTTTTTTACATGCATATACTAATCTAAACCACATTTTTTGTTGTGCTTTTTTTACCATTGCACAGCCCTACGTGGCCAACTTGATGGACCTCATCTTCGAGCAAGTCTTTGTGGACCCTGCACCATTATGAGCGACCTGACAGGGAGGAGGTCATCGCCGGGTATGCTACACGGTTCAATGTGGCTGCTGTCTGAACCCAACATCGACATTTCACGGATCAGGAAACTCCCTGAGGACAACGCAGGCCGGAATCACCACTCTGATCCTGCGTCCAAGGAAGCCCCAGCACCAGCTCACAAAGCTTCTGTAAAAATATTTAGTGTCATTTATACAAAATACAAGTAGGCTACATTTAGTTTTTTTTTATGGGTTTTTTTAACCGTTGATTTTGACAATAAAGTTCCAAGTTGATATCAAAATGTGTCGTGATTATTCATGTTTGGATGGGTAAAGAATATTCTGATTTCAAAAGCATAAGGTTGTGTGTGTGGACCTTTTTGTCGTACACATGGGTGTGTTATGCCATTGCTGTGTAGTATATAATATAATAGTACATGTACAATGACAGAATGAAAGATTGCATAAAGCCAGTATTTATTTCCATGAACAATATTAGCATTCGTTTTACAATTTCAGTCAAAACAAACAAACCACTCACTGCTCTATTTGTCTCAACTGTAGTCCACCATGTTCAGCTCTGTAAATATTCAACGCATTCTGCAGGGAGAACACATTCAGGCACACAGGCTCCAATCCAGGATGGTCCACCATACAGGTTACAGAGTCCTCAAGTTACTGCATCCGTCTTGACACATTGTGATAAACATATATTGAATGACATGTGAAAAATGTATTTAAACAGACAACTTAGTAAAGCTGTCAAAAATGTTAGCTGTGGTATCTCCATGCAGCACACATTCTCCGTTCAGAAGGCATCGTGGCGCAATTTGCACAAAGAAGTCAATAACTGAGCTTTTAAAAACACATGAAACTACACACATTGCTGACAACTTGTTGGAGTTATACTTTTTATCATCCTAAGTTATTCAACTTTCCAACGGTTGTTGCACGATGTTGGAAGAAAAGAACTGTAAACTATTAATAAACGCAATGAGGCCATTGTAAATATACTGAAAATATGAATGTCTCCCTTTATAAATATATATATATCGCTGTTTTTGCGTTACAAACTGTACACATTGCATTCTTGCCAATTAGCCAAAATATGAACCGAATAAGGAGCAAGCATCGTAACAGAGTAAAATAAATAGGGACAACAGCTTGTCAGCTAACCATTCAGAAACGTCCTGCTGCAACCGAGGTTTTTGCACCTCCACCAAAACCTCCGCTGCTTCAGGGTCAGTTTCTGGATCAAATTGATAATATGCTTGAACACATGCTTTGCTCTGAGATGACATGTTTATTACACACTCGTAATCACAGCAAGCATGGTAACGTGACTCTCGCCGGCTCATGCCTGCTCTTCTGCAGGGGGGCGTGGTCAGCTGCTGCTCAGAATTTTCAAAGACGGGCTTGGAATAGAGCGAAAATGAGCGAAACGAGGCATGTCTAAAAAATGATCTGTTTGGTATTTTGAAAAATAAAATGTATAAATATACCTTATATAGGTATGGTCATACACTATATCATTTAAATATAGCATGATAGGTCTCCTTTAAAGTAAGTATTTGAAGAAAATAAAAATAAAGTAAAACAGAATTTAAAAAAACAATATAAACCCAAGAAGTTACAATTAAAAAATGTGCACCGTGCACAACAATATTTAAAATAAATGAAACGATATTAACAGATAAGACACACCTGTCTCTGTTCAGGATGCAGTGCATTTTATCTACAAGTGTTTGACTTGAAAATAAATAAATTGGCATTGCACTGTGTCCCCTCCTTCCCTCCTCCCTTCCTCCCTCCTCCTCTCCTCCTCTCCTCCTCCTCCTCCCCTCCTCTCTCCTCCTCCCCCCTCCCCTCTCAAGGTGACTCCTCCATCTGCACCCCCTACTCGTGCCAGCGCCCCCCCCCTCTGCAGCACCGATCCTGGGCTGCGATCCCTCTCTTCTGTCACCATCTCACCTCCATGTTGCCTTAGTGTTCCTGCAGCTATTCACATCAAACACAGTGTGTGTGTGCGCGCGCGCGTGCGTGTGTGTGTGCGCGCGTGTGTGTGTGTGTGTGTGTGTGTGTGAGTCATCAAAGAGGCTATTTCTATCTTATTATTATGGAAAATAACGTCTGAATATTGTTTACCTATTTCCATAGTGTTTTTTTATCCCATTCATCTTTTGGTCCTGCGGAGTCGAGGCGTGTCTCTGGCTGCACAGCATCCACATTTTAATTAGCCTCTTCTTCACCCCGCCTCGTGTCGTTTTAAGTGGAGAGACAGAGGAGGAGGGGGAGGGAAATAAAGAGGAGATTGAGGAGAGAATATATACTCAAGAACATGTGAGAAGGGTGGGGTGCGTTGTGGCCTGTTTTGGGGTGAGGGGGGAGGAGAGAGGACAACGTGAGGGGGAGAGACGCCAACCTGTCTACAAGTGGGACACAAAGTCAACAGCTGAAATACACTGTGTATGTTCTATTCAAATGATTGGTTATTTTTTATATTATTAAATATGAAGTACACTAATGTCACTTGTTGGACGCTTTTATCATGTCGTTGTGTCCAAGGGCGAAGTGCCTTGCCCAGGGGGACACAACGACATGTTGACTGCAGCGGGCATTGAACCAGTGCTCCTCTGCTCTGAATTTCAACACACTAGTCACCTGTGCCACAGCCTCCTACAAGTACAAGTCAGCACATACATTCTTCAAACATGTAACTTTATTTTGAAAGTGGGGACATCCGACTTGTCGCAAAGCTTTGAGACATTGGTTCTTTTGTAATCCTCCATTCGATTTTCGATCTCTGGTTTCAGACAGAGGGTGAAAAGAGGTGCTGCAGCACAGGCAGTATGAGAAAAAGAAAGAGCTTTTTGAACATTGTGTGAAATAAATAAATATATATATTTTTGGGGGGGTTTCTACTACATCTCTCTCTCTGACCTCGTCACTCTGCCATGTTCGACACTTTGCAGCCTGTCACCATGTGAGTGTTGCTTCCTGGTGGAGATGGCGTCTGCACACTGACACGGACAAGCTTTCTGTTTACCCAACATGCACTGCAACACACACAGGGGGGGGGGGGGGGGGGGGGTGTTATGGCTGTCGCTCCTGCCATCACTCAGCTGTCTGGTGAAGGGTTGAGCCACTTCAACGCAATTACACATCCATTTCACCCTCAGAGCCAGAGAGAGGCTCCCCTCCCCCCTCCACCTCTCCCTCTGATTCCTCCCTTTAACCCCCAGCTCCCTCTCCCATTTCACCCCTCTTTCACACTCCTTTCCCCCCACATCAGAAGCAGAGAAATACCCAAAGGACGGAGGAAGAGTGGGGAGGTAAAGCGTGCAAAACAGCGTGAAATAGAGGGAGATGGAGGTGAGGTTTACTTGGCGGGGGGGGGGGAGAGAAAGTGGATAATGGTATATTGATTTGGATCTGGGGCGGACACGTGGGTCTTAAAACACCTGGCGGATAACTGCTGTGTATGCTCACCCTGACGGAGAGAGGCAGCAGGTCTCCGAGCAGGGCTTAGATGTTGGCACAAAAACACAGATTTAAAAAACCAATTGAAAAAGTGGCGTCCCGAATATACTATTGTTTTGTTTGTAACCGTGTTCTTTAAATTAAATATAGAGATATACATGTGAATAATGCATGATAACATTTTGCTGGGGCGTGGTAGGAATAGTTGTGTTGATAACAGATATAATATTTATTTTACTCCTATTATCAAAAGTGTTTTGATGATAACGGTTGTATTTCAGAGAATAAAATATATGTTTATGTAAATAATACACATTTTTATTGGCTTATGTTAGTAATTGTTGATTTCTTTTGTGAGTTTTTTTATGTATTCTGGTTCTTACATATCCATATAATGTCGTTATTACATTGTTATCTTGTTTGCTGCTTTCACACAACATATGTTATGTTGTTTTCTAATTAACAACATCTCGAGAAAAACCTTGCAAAATGTCATTGTGTAATAATTGTTTCTCTTTTGTGTTTATTGGACAAAAAAACAGACAAAAACACAAAATCTAATACAGCAGTATACAGTATTATACCATGATACCATTGTCATTCATGTCTTAGGCTACATCCTGTCCAAATGTCAACATCGAATTGGAGCACTAAAGTGCAATTGGAAAATAATTGTAATGTGTTTTTACGATAGAAGCCTGATATCTCTCGAGCTCTGAGCAGAACGATGTGAAACCTTCTGGGTGGAAAAGCAGCGTTTAGACAGCGGACGGCCATTAGGGATGACATGATGTGAGATCACTGATGGGGGGGGGGGATTTAATGGGATTTGGTACGTGTTCCCAGTATAATGAATCAAGGTGTGTGTGTGTGTGTGTGTGTGCGTGCGTGCGTGCGTGTGTGTGTGTGTGTGTGTGTGTGTGTGTGTGTGTGTGTGTGTGTGTGTGTGTGTGTGTGTGTGTGTGTGTGTGTGTGTGTGTGTGTGTGTGTGTGTGTCCATGCACTTGTCCTTGTGAAAGATCATTAAATACATTGCTGGGTGAATTAAATCGTCTTTATTGATCCAGAGGGAAACTGTGTGGGAATAATATCACAGACACCGGATTTATAATTAAAATCTGGTTTGGTTCATTTAATTAATTCAATTAGCTCTCACTTTCACTTTATGAATCAAAATGGCTGCTTCAGTTTAATTAAAACCTGAAACCAGTTTAACATTAGAAATTTGCTCTGGTGCATTGGTGCGTAAGACATATAAATACAGAATGTACTTTCTGGGTCTGAAAAATAAATGAAATGAATTCATGCCTTGAGCCTGCAATCCCTCTAATGACCAACAGGGGGCAGATTGCATAGAAGTCTAGGAGAAAATGTCCCTACTTCTCATTTGATGTTTTACCTCACTTTTCTCATACAGTTACTGTTTTAATCTTTAGTTTCAAGTCAACACTATTCTAGATCCCTTTTCTGAGTCTGAGGTGGGGGGTGGAGTAATAAGTAGCAGATGAGGACTCTCTCCAGCGGTCTCTACATTAGCACTCAAATGAAACCCCTCTCTAAGCCTCCCTCCTCCCCTAAGGTTTGGCAGTCACCACTTTTCCCTTTGGAAGATTGAAAAACCGCCCACTGCACTTTGTGTTGTGTTTCCCTTTGTTTCTCAACCTGCTGCTTCCCGCCTCCTCCTCATCCCAGATGATCCCCTGCTCTTCCTTACCTTCACTGTTTCTGCTACTGTGTCTGCAATTTGCTCCCATGTGGTACTTTTCTCTGGAGCTGGGTTCTCACCGAGGTTGTCAGAAGCACTTTACCACTGGAGAGAAAACCCACTAACAGACGAACATCTGGCTTTTGTCTTTAATTAGAAAGGTTATAATTGGCATTTGTTCCGAGACACATGACTCACAGATTAATTGGCTGCAGCTCAGATTGGCACTGATGGGAACATGTGACCAGGGATTACTGCCTCCTTTCCACCGTGTTGCTATGACAAACATTTAGGTAAATAAATATGATATCAACAGAGATTTTGACAACAATGCCTGAAACGCTTCCATTGGACTCTTTTGTTGCTGCAACACATTGTACGTGATAGGCTAAGGGGCGGGACATCTCTAAGCGGTTGACCAATCACAACAGAGCCGGCCAGCCAACCATCAGAGCAGACTGGGCTCTGGTTTCAGACAGAGGGTGAAAAGAGGTGCTGCAACACAGACAGTATGAGAACAATAAAGAGCTTTCTGAACATTAAAGACATGTCCCAGTAGAGACACTACATACTGATATCCACCTGAACATCAGCAGGAGAGGACTCTTTAAAGTAGAGACACGACATACTGATATACACCTGAACATCAGCAGGAGAGGACTCTTTAAAGTAGAGACACTACATACTGATATACACCTGAACATCAGCAGGAGAGGACTCTTTAAAGTAGAGACACTACATACTGATATACACCTGAACATCAGCAGGAGAGGACTCTTTAAAGTAGAGACACTACATACTGATATCCACCTGAACATCAGCAGGAGAGGACTCTTTAAAGTAGAGACACTACATACTGATATACACCTGAACATCAGCAGGAGAGGACTCTTTAAAGTAGAGACACTACAGACTGATATACACCTGAACATCAGCAGGAGAGGACTCTTTAAAGTAGAGACACTACATACTGATATACACCTGAACATCTGCAGGAGAGGACTCTTTAAAGTAGAGACACTACATACTGATATACACCTGAACATCAGCAGGAGGGTACTCTTTAATGTAGAGACACTACATACTGATATACACCTGAACATCAGCAGGAGACAACTCTTTAAAGTAGAGACACTACATACTGATATACACCTGAACATCAGCAGGAGAGGACTCTTTAAAGTAGAGACACTACATACTGATATACACCTGAACATCAGCAGGAGAGGACTCTTTAAAGTAGAGACACTACATACTGATATACACCTGAACATCAGCAGGAGAGGACTCTTTAAAGTAGAGACACTACATACTGATATACACCTGAACATCAGCAGGAGAGGACTCTTTAAAGTAGAGACACTACACACTGATATACACCTGAACATCAGCAGGAGAGGACTCTTTAAAGTAGAGACACTACATACTGATATACACCTGAACATCAGCAGGAGAGGACTCTTTAAAGTAGAGACACTACATACTGATATACACCTGAACATCAGCAGGAGAGGACTCTTTAAAGTAGAGACACTACATACTGATATACACCTGAACATCAGCAGGAGAGGACTCTTTAAAGTAGAAACACTACATACTGATATACACCTGAAAATCAGCAGGAGAGGACTCTTTAAAATAGAGACACTACATACTGATATACACCTGAACATCAGCAGGAGAGGACTCTTTAAAGTAGAGACACTACATGCTGATATACACCTGAACATCAGCAGGAGAGGACTCTTTAAAGTAGAGACACTACATGCTGATATACACCTGAACATCAGCAGGAGAGGACTCTTTAAAGTAGAGACACTACATGCTGATATACACCTGAACATCAGCAGGAGAGGACTCTTTAAAGTAGAGACACTACATACTGATATACACCTGAACATCAGCAGGAGAGGACTCTTTAAAGTAGAGACACTACATACTGATATACACCTGAACATCAGCAGGAGAGGACTCTTTAAAATAGAGACACTACATACTGATATACACCTGAACATCAGCAGGAGAGGACTCTTTAAAGTAGAGACACTACATGCTGATATACACCTGAACATCAGCAGGAGAGGACTCTTTAAAGTAGAGACACTACATGCTGATATACACCTGAACATCAGCAGGAGAGGACTCTTTAAAGTAGAGACACTACATGCTGATATACACCTGAACATCAGCAGGAGAGGACTCTTTAAAGTAGAGACACTACATGCTGATATACACCTGAACATCAGCAGGAGAGGACTCTTTAAAGTAGAGACACTACATGCTGATATACACCTGAACATCAGCAGGAGGGTACTCTTTAATGTAGAGACACTACATACTGATATACACCTGAACATCAGCAGGAGAGGACTCTTTAAAGTAGAGACACTACATACTGATATACACCTGAACATCAGCAGGAGAGGACTCTTTAAAGTAGAGACACTACATACTGATATACACCTGAACATCAGCAGGAGAGGACTCTTTAAAGTAGAGACACTACATACTGATATACACCTGAACATCAGCAGGAGAGGACTCTTTAAAGTAGAGACACTACATACTGATATACACCTGAACATCAGCAGGAGAGGACTCTTTAAAGTAGAGACACTACATACTGATATACACCTGAACATCAGCAGGAGAGGACTCTTTAAAGTAGAGACACTACATACTGATATACACCTGAACATCAGCAGCAGAGGACTCTTTAAAGTAGAGACACTACATACTGATATACACCTGAACATCAGCTGGAGAGGACTCTTTAAAGTAGAGACACTACATACTGATATACACCTGAACATCAGCAGGAGAGGACTCTTTAAAGTAGATACACTACATACTGATATACACCTGAACATCAGCAGGAGAGGACTCTTTACAGTAGAGACACTACATACTGATATACACCTGAGCATCAGCAGGAGAGAACTCTTTAAAGTAGAGACACTACATACTGATATACACCTGAACATCAGCAGGAGAGGACTCTTTAAAGTAGAGACACTACATACTGATATACACCTGGACATCAGCAGGAGAGGACTCTTTAAAGTAGAGACACTACATACTGATATACACCTGAACATCAGCAGGAGAGGACTCTTTAAAGTAGAGACACTACATACTGATATACACCTGAACATCAGCAGGAGAGGACTCTTTAAAGTAGAGACACTACACACTGATATACACCTGAACATCAGCAGGAGAGGACTCTTTAAAGTAGAGACACTACATACTGATATACACCTGCACATCAGCAGGAGAGTACTCTTTAAAATAGAGAGACTACATACTGATATACACCTGAACATCAGCAGGAGAGGACTCTTTAAAGTAGAGACACTACACACTGATATACACCTGAACATCAGCAGGAGAGGACTCTTTAAAGTAGAGACACTACACACTGATATACACCTGAACATCAGCAGGAGAGGACTCTTTAAAGTAGAGACACTACATACTGATATACACCTGAACATCAGCAGGAGAGGACTCTTTAAAGTAGAGACACTACATACTGATATACACCTGAACATCAGCAGGAGAGGACTCTTTAAAGTAGAGACACTACATACTGATATACACCTGAACATCAGCAGGAGAGGACTCTTTAAAGTAGAGACACTACATACTGATATACACCCGAACATCAGCAGGAGAGGACTCTTTAAAATAGAGACACTACATACTGATATACACCTGAACATCAGCAGGAGAGGACTCTTTAAAGTAGAGACACTACATGCTGATATACACCTGAACATCAGCAGGAGAGGACTCTTTAAAGTAGAGACACTACATGCTGATATACACCTGAACATCAGCAGGAGAGGACTCTTTAAAGTAGAGACACTACATACTGATATACACCTGAACATCAGCAGGAGAGGACTCTTTAAAGTAGAGACACTACATACTGATATACACCTGAACATCAGCAGGAGAGGACTCTTTAAAGTAGAGACACTACATACTGATATACACCTGAACATCAGCATCTCATATCTTTGTTAATCAAATCACAGCCAATTAGATATGCTTTCCAAATCCAGCCATAGGTGAGTCATGTTGGTCAACGGCAATCCCCCCTACTTTACTCCTTTCATCCCTTTACCCCCCCTCCTCCCCTGGTCTGTTAAGCCTGCTGTGGCTCTCCAGCAGAGCGAGAGGAGGATTGGGAATAAAGCGTATAGAGTTGTGATTAGTGAAGATTTGAGAACAGTGATGGGCTGTCATTCGGGAATAACCCCCTGTCTGTCCCCGCACAATCTCCCAGCGCCATGAAAAGCCATTAATTTGTGCACGAGGACTTACATGTCCCATATGCCAGTCAGCCTCTTGTGATAGACAGCTAATTGTAATTCTTTATAGTGCTCGACAAATCTCAAGAGTGTCGCCTGGTTTCTATTGCCTTTCATGTCAAAATAAGCCGTGTTATTTACACGGTGTTACAACATCTCCCTTTTTGAAACATGATGTTTAAAGTCTAAATCCTCACCGCATGGTTTGCACTTTCTTGCGTAAGTAAGTCTGGTTTATAAAGGGAGTATTCCAGGGATATAGATTTTTTTTGTTGTTGTTGCAAGAAAGCCCTGAGAACAAAAGATCAGAAGATGACTCAGACACAAAGAAAATCCCACCCAACCAGACTATTTAAAGTAATAATAAATACATTTGTAGGTCCACCAGTGGAGTGTGTTTGTATTTTGTTATTTCCAGTAGTTGGGTGCATACTTTAGAGTTGGAAAATTCCCTACAAAATACAAAAATGATCACCCCCCGTCTATGATGTGAATTCAAGTTTGTTCACTCTGACCTCAGCTACACTATCTAGGTATAGAATCAAAAGAAGAGGGCTTAATGATGATCCCTGTGGGACGCCTTAATTAACCATTTGGTGACTTTTAAAGAGGACACCGCATTATGGTCATCAGCTTCATATTAGTATGTAGTGTCTCTACTTGAAAGAGTCCTCTCCCGCTGATGTTCAGGTGTATATCATTATGTAGTGTCTCCACTGGGACATGTCTCCATGCTTTAATGTTCAAAAAGCTCTTTATTTTTCTCATACTGCCTGTGCTGCAGCACCTCTTTTCACCCTCTGTCTGAAACCAGAGCCCAGTCTGCTATGATCGGTTATCTGGCTGGCTCTGTTGTGATTGGTCAACCTCTAAGAGATGACCCGCCCCTTAGCCTATCACGTACAATGTGTTGGAGCGCTAGCTAATGGGAGCACAAATGTTACATAGTGGTGTCAATATGTTCAGTAAGTAAACAAAGGAGTAATGGAGGCGTACGTCCCTGTCTTTTTCTCATTTCCTCAGCTTGTCAATGAACAAGTCCTTGCTCCTGCTCTCCAAAGCTTCCTCCACTCACCTACGATTAGACTCAGGTACCTTCCATAAAGCTTCTTCTCCTCTCACTGGCCTTCACTTTCTTTTTCCCCCCACTCTTCCAGTCCCCGTCTCTCCACAGTCTAAGTCCCCGTCTCAGCGCCGCTTAAAGGCCGCCGGCCCTTATCGTTTTCCTCTGTGAAATCTCTCTCATGCGGACCTCTGCAGAATGTGAATGAAGCTGCTGCTTAAGGGCTGTTCTTCGACGACCTGTCACTCATATCCCTTACTATGGTATGGCAATCACGTCAAGGGCACACAGCATGCACTCACTAGCAGCAGTGTATTATGTACTGGCAGTCCTTTCCTCGGAGCGGTAAATAAATAATGAGGATGCTGTTAAAATTCTGCCAGTATTTCTCTGCACTGTGTCTCCGAAGAGCAGGAAGGTCTCGCTTGCAAGTCAGAGGCTGTGTTTCTTGTTAGATATTTGGACTCCTCCTTGCTTTAATCTACTCTCTGCAGCTCCTATACTTTCCTTTTCCCTTTTGACTCCCAACTCTTAGTCGTTCTTCTAAGCTACCTTTCAACTTTAACTCATGTAATATTCCACATTTACATTTTGGTGACACAAAAGCTTCCCTCGTGCAATTTGGCAACTCGCAGGAATATCTTATGAATGTTTTTCAGCTTTTGCATTTGTGCTTATTACTCATGCATGGCTTGGATGTGTGGAGGTACTGTCAGACCAAAGGGACAGTTCAGTGCAGCAAGAAAAGGGCAGCAGACTCAGACTACCTGCAGGAAGGAGTGGTGGGTAATGGGAGATGACAGGCGCCGGTATTTCAGCAGGAAACAGATCATGACACCAGCTGTACACGGCGGACCTGTCCGTTTAAATGTGACGAACTCTTACTTTCTTCTGTCTCGTGGAGCGGGCGGCTGATATTTCAGAGTGTTTCCCCTCCTCATAACACAGTGACCTTTCGGGTCTGCGATGAAGATCTAAAGCAGACAGATTGGAGCTGAGTGATGCAAGAGTGGAGTGCATCAGATAACAAGAACAGAGCCTGTGTGTGTGTGTGTGTGTGTGTGTGTGTGTGTGTGTGTGTGTGTGTGTGCGCGCGTGTGTCCTAGCATTACTATGCTTGTGGGGACCTACATCTGTTTACACAGTCACGTGTGGGGACTCGCCTCCCTTATGGGGACAAATTGGAGGTCCCCATAAGGGGGATCATTACTTTTAGGGTGAAGACTTGGTTAGGTTAAAGTTAAGGGTAAGGGTTAGGGTTAGGCATGTGTTGGTTATGGTTAAGGTTAGGATAAGTCTCCAGGAAATGCATGTAAGTCAATGTAATGTCCCCTGAAGTGATGTATACATGGTGTGTGTGTGTGTGTGTGTGTGTGTGTGTGTGTGTGTGTGTGTGTGTGTGTGTGTGTGTGTGTGTGTGTGTGTGTGTGTGTGTGTGTGTGTGTGTGTGTGTGTGTGTGTGTGTGTGTGTGTGTGTGTGTGTGTGTGTGTGTGTGTGGCCTAGCATTATTATACTTGTGGGGACCTAAATCTGTTTACACAGTGACGTGTGGGGACTGGCTTCCCTTATGGGGACAAATTGGAGGACCCCATGAGGGGAATCATTAATTTTAGGGTGAAGACATGGTTAGTAAGTAAGTAAGTAAAACTTTATTTATATAGCACCCTTCTCAACACGGATGTACAAAGTGTTTTACAGTACAGTACACAGGACACAATTCAAAGTACAACTATAAAATGTAGAATAAAAGGCATAAAACGGCAGCAGGTAACACATAGGATAAAACATACGACAAAACACCCATAAGAAAAGAAGAAAAAAAGAAGACAGCCACTAACTCACCTCCTCTGACAACCCAAAGGCCTGTCGGAAGAGGTGGGTCTTTAACCGCCCCTTAAAAACCTCTATTGAGGCCGAGGTTTTTATTATCTGGGGGAGTTTGTTCCAAAGCCTTGGGGCCACCGCCTCAAAGGCACGGTCCCCCTTAGTCTTTAGCCTGCATGGTTCGGGGCACCCTTAGGAGGCCTTGCTCAGAGGACCTCAGGGCCCGGGTTGTGATGTGCGGGTGGATCAGGTCATTGATGTAGGCTGGGGCTTGGCCATGGACGGCTCTATATGTGAAGACCAGTACTTTGAATTGGGTTCTGAGATGGACAGGGAGCCAGTGCAGGGCAGAAAGGATCGGAGTGATGTGGCATGTTTCTTTGGACCGAGTGAGTAATCTGGCTGCAGCGTTTTGGACCTGTTGTAACCGGTGTATTGATGTTTTGTTGAGGCAGGAGAACAGAGCATTACAATAATCAAGCCGGGATGAAATAAAGGCATGGATAGCCATCTCCATTTCTGCGTTGGATAGAACCCCCCTGAGCTTGGCAATGTTCCTGAGATGGAAAAAACAGGTACGGGTCAGAAGTGTTATGTGTTTGTCTAGTAGCATAGACTGATCGAAGGTTACACCAAGGTTTTTTATGTTTGCCCTTATGTTACCACTGAATGAACCCAGGTGGCTTGCTACCTTAGAGGCGATGTTATCAGCCGCCAAGATCAAGACTTCCGTTTTTGATGCATTAAGCTGTAGGAAGTTGCTTGACATCCACTCCTCAATTGCAGACAGACATGTGATGAGGGTGTTTACTTTTTCCATTTTGACATCTGCGTAGCAGTGATACGAGACACCTTCAAATTGGCTAATTAAGTGGCCCAATGGGAGCATGTACAGGGCAAAAAGAAGGGGGGCTCAAACAGAACCCTGGGGCAGGCCGCAGGATAGGGGAGTGCTATGTGATGAGAACGGGCCCACCGCCACAGAGAAACTTTTCCCACTGAGGTACGAGGCAAACCACTGGAGGGCAGACCCTGAGATGCCTACCCGCTCCCTGAGTCTATCTAGCATGATGGCGTGGTCCACCGTGTCAAACGCTGCACTCAGGTCCAACAACACCAGAACCACGCAATCGCCTGCATCCGATGCCATCATGAGGTCATTGGAGACCCGGAGGAGAGCTGATTCTGTGGAGTGGTGTTTTCTGAAACCTGATTGGAATTTGTCATGGATTTTATTGTCATTCAGAAATGTATTGAGTTGATTAGCAACAACTTTTTCTAAAACTTTTGACACAAATGGGAGCTTTGAGATGGGCCTGTAATTATTCGGGAGGGAGGGATCTAGATTGGGTTTTTTGAGAAGGGGCTGAACAACCGCCTGCTTAAAAAATGATGGGACGGAGCCAGAGACAATGGAGATGTTTATAATGTGGAGCAGGGGTGGAGCGACACATGAACAAACTTCTTTTAGCATGGACGTTGGTAAAGCATCCAGTTAGGTTTAGGATTAGGGTAAGGTTAAGGGTAAGGTTAAGGGTAAGGTTAAGGGTCAGGGTTAGGGTTAAGGGTCAGGGTTAGGCATGTGTTGGTTATGGTTGAGGTTAGGATAAGTCTCCAGGAAAAACACATGTAAGTCAATGTAATGTCCCCTGAAGTGATGTATACATGGTATGTGTGTGTGTGTGTGTGTGTGTGTGTGTGTGTGTGTGTGTGTGTGTGTGTGTGTGTGTGTGTGTGTGTGTGTGTGTGTGTAACTATGCGCGGTGCATTCAGTATGAGCAGCTCTGCAGCATCCTGCTAAAGGCGAGAGCAAACATGAATTTCAAAAAGCAAATATCAAAAGGATCAAGGTTAACAATGTGTGTATGAGACCGCGAGCAGCACAGACACACTGAAGCCTTTTGTACACGTAGTGCACACTGTCAATATCAGGTAACCGTGGTGATTTGTATGACACTTATCAACATTTTAGTTTGGCACCTTTCACGTGTCATGCCTTCGTCATCAGGTGATGCAGATGTGGGAATTGAATGTGTCACGTGGAACAATGCTGCTAGGTCAAATGGGTTCACGCCTGCAGCTGAATGACGAGGTGTGTGTGTGTGTGTGTGTGTGTGTGTGTGTGTGTGTGTGTGTGTGTGTGTGTGTGTGTGTGTGTGTGTGTTGCAGTTGCTCCAGCTAGATTTGTACTATTTGCAAATGTAAGCTTTTCTATTGAGTCACTTGTTCTTTTTCTGTTCATAACGCCTGTTAGTAACGCATCCAGCTGTGCCCTCTCTAAACTGTCCTGCAGAGACAGAGTAGTGTTTCCAACTGTCACAAACCAAATGTCCCCCTGGCATAAACAAAGCATTCCCAGACAGACGGACGTGTGAGAGGGACTTGCAGATGTTCCTTATTTCCCATCAGCCGATAAATGGCTCTCTGAGAGTGTAAGCAAGATGGAAACATGGGTCGACAGGTAGGAAATAACGGCCCCCGTTGAAAGGTCAAGTGTGATTGCCGACTGTAAATACGCGCGTGTCGGTAACGGGGGCTGTAACCTCGGGGGCTGTAACCTCGGGCGCTTTGCTGCAGTAAATGTGCCTGGAAAGCATTTTTTAAATTGAAATGAGACGGCGAGTGGCGCGGAGTTTCACTGATGGCTGTACTCACAAATATCTCCCAGGCTGGGCTTCAGATTAAATGCCTCCATATGCCCTCCTCAGCAGGTCATTCTGATTACTGCAGGAAAGCATTGTGTGTGCCCCCCCCCCCCCCCTCGTCCACCGCCGCTCTCCCACTCGCTCATCTCCCTCTCTTGTCTGTCTTCCATATCGTTCAATCTATCCAGTCACACCTGTTTCTCACTTGTTTCCCCCCCAGCTGGTGGCGGTGCGGAGCCTCATCTGGATGCACCGCCACTCACCAGCTCTCCACCTGCTTTAGGGGCTTCTCTGTGTGTGCTGCAAAGGGCCAATCCTCCTTTTGTAATACGCTCTCATAGCAACTCAAGGTGCCACAGCATTGCTCACATGCCATACGATGAGTTCCCGGGGTGTCTCGATGCACGCACACGTTGATATTTCAAGCACTTTAACGTGGCTTTTGCTGAGTGCTGTCCTGCTCGGACACTATTCACAGTGCCTGCAGACAAGCAGAGAGGGGAGGAGGGGGTGAGGAGGGGGAGGAGGAGGAGGGGGAAGCAAATGAGGTGTGGGTAAAAATGATGGGGAGGACGTGTGAAAGAGAGCCCAACCCTGGAAGCAGAGAGGAAGATGCTGAGGAAGGGAGAGAGAGAGAGAGAGAGAGAGAGAGAGAGAGAGAGAGAGAGACAGAGAGAGAGAGAGAGAGAGAGTGAGAGAGAGTGAGACAGAGAGAGACAGAGAGAGATAGAGAGAGAGAGACATAGACAGAGAGAGACAGAGAGAGAGAGAGAGAGACAGACAGACAGACAGACAGACAGACAGACAGACAGAGAGAGAGAGAGAGAGAGAGAGAGAGAGAGAGAGAGAGAGAGAGAGAGAGAGAGAGAGAGAGAGAGAGAGCGCGTCCAGATCAGCAGGATCCTCCACCGCTGGGGAGCAACCGCCTTTTGTCGTCGTCGTCGTCGTCCCCCCCCCACACACACACACACACCCCGCCCTGCTGCAGAGGGGGAGTGCATTTAACGTCGCGCTCAAAGGGAGAAGCCAAGAAGTGTCCTCCAATCAGCCGCCAGTGGTCGCTCTCATCCGGTGGGCTGCTGAAGGTGATGTATCTCTGACCTGAGACCACCTGGACGGAATGCCCCAGCATGCTTCTTCTCACTGCTTGTCTTCAGCACACACACCCTCCCGCGGATGTTTCAAGTCGACTGACCGCAGGACAAAAGGAGGATTAGAGAAAATGGACTTGCCATCGTTGGATTCCTCCTCCTGCTGCACGCTGAAGACGGACTAACTTTTGTGAATGCATGTGCGCCACGAGAGAGGCGTTTCTTCCGCGTGGTCTCACCCCGAACGCGTGGCAACAAAGAGGATGCTTGGAGTCACTTCAATGCAGTAATCATGTAGGACTGATAGAAAGGTGATGAGACAGACACCCAGCTGCCTGCGGAGCATGTCTGACACCTCGCTGGTGCTCTGAAGTTATCCAGCTTCTCATGGAGCGGAGGTTTCTCGCTGTGTGCATATAACTGAGAGTGTGCTCGGAGCCGGAGTTTGGGATTACACCGCCTCTGGAAAAGGATACAGGTGTAGTGGAGTTTTGAGTGAGGATTAGCAGCTGTAACTCCTCGGGGCGAAGGACCTTTCAGACAAAGCGTTTAAGTTTCCTGTGAGGATTAAAGACGGAGCGTTAGCCAACGTGATGAGACGCGGAGGGCGAGGAGCGGGACAGGAAGTCAGATGAGGAAGTTATATTACATCTGCTTTTTATTTCTGACGCTAATCCGAAAGGCCGTTGAAACAACTAAAGGAAATCCTTGCAAAACACAAACACTGACAGCGAGTGGGTTTCCCAAATCACCACATTCCACTTGATCCACGCCTGTGCTTGATATTGATTCCTGGATAGTGTCTTGTCTGATCTCTGATTGAAAGGTCACTCATTGAGTTATAACCCGTCATTAGGGTGGTGTCGCCTCAAAGCAGTGCGCAGAGTGCTGAGTGTGCTGAAGAGGATCAATGCTCTACAGTCGTCATGGTATCAGACAACCGATCAGATCAACACGCAGCTGCAGTCTGTACGGGTCGGTATTCCCATTCTTTGAGGAGATGCTGACAGTGACAGGAGACTTGGCAGCTCGTGTGCTTGGAGACGACAGAAGACTTGTGTGCAGGAGAGTCTGATTGGTGTGCACGCAGTTATCTCAGCTGCACAGCGACGGTTTAAAGGTCCCGTGCACCGCTCACCCTGCCCTACTTAAAAGTGCAATTAGGAAAGACTTGGAACAATGCATTGACCGCCGGGGAGCGGAGGACGGCGCAGGGCTGTCAGAGGAGAAGGTATCGCTGCAGACACACTCCTGGAGGGGACCTGGGGGACAGGCAGAGCCAGGAGGACGCAGGGAAGTTCTCTGATAGCTGCATTGCTTGCATTTACGTGAAGGATCAGCGGGAAGGAGTTCAGCTGGAGTGTGGTTGCAAACATCGGGTCTTTTCTGCAGGTTTCAAGACCAGAACTACTGCTAATAAACACTATAGCAAGTGTACTGAATGCTCACACAACACAAGCCGGATCTATTCCCTGACATGAGCGCAAACCCAGCAGACACGCAGTGAGCACATGAACTCTGCGATGGAGACAGAAAGAAACAGGAGGTCCTGCGGCTCCGCTGGATGTGGGTCTCCTCTGAATTACAACACTTGAATTGTGAAGAAGAGGAAGAGGAAGAGGAGACAGACAGACAGACAGACAGACAGACAGACAGACAGACAGACAGACAGACAGACAGACAGACAGAGAGTGTACGGGATGTGCTTCTGTGCAGAGGAGCAGTAGATAGTGAACTAGGATCCTGCGCAGGAGGGCGGGGCTCTCCCTCCGCCACAGACAAAGAGTCCTGCTGTGAGAGAAGTGCACACAATAAGAAAGTCACCATGGGGTGCAACATGTGCGTGGTGCAGAAGCCTGAGGACCAATACAGAGTCATGTTCCAGGTGAGCTCTCTTCTATTTCTTTAAAGGTGGTGTCCTACCTTGGCCCTCTCCCTTTTGGACATGTCATCTAAATGTCATCTGCACCAGATACTGCCTGGTTTTCGGACCCCCCCCAGACCCCCCCCAATAAAGCAAAACTGCACGTTTCAGAGTGGCCTTCTATTATGGCCAGCCTAAGGCACACCTGTGCAATAATCATGCTGTCTAATCAGCATCGTGATATGCCACACCTGTGAGGTGGGATGGATTATCTCGCCAAAGGAGAAGTGCTCACGATCACAGATTCTTTCAGATTTGTGAACAATATTTGAGAGAAATGGTTATTTTGTGTTTATAGAAAATGTTTTAGATCTTTGAGTTCATCTCATGAAAAATGGGAGCAAAAACAAAAGTGTTGCTGTTCAGTGTAAATAGTCTTAAAGTTACAACCGGCCCTTTGAGTGCCACCATAATGCTGATGTGGCCCTCGATGAAATTGAGTCTGACCCCCCTGCTGTAGTGTGTTATACGTTATAGGTTTGTGTGCATGTAAATGGTCTGCAAAGTCTGAAATCCCCCCAAAAAGTCCAAAAAGTTCCCATTAAAATTATCAAAAGTGCAAAATACCCTGATGGATACTGAAAAGGCAACTGGATTAAAAAAAAAATGTATACTTCATACATAATACACAAGGATAAATATGTATTATAAACATGATATTAAATACAAATGTTCATGTAATATCACCGTTATCGTTGGAACACCCCAGTCATCGTTATCATTGAATGAAATATAAAACAAGATAATGGCTTAACATGGAGCAATTAAGAAAATCAATTAGGCGAATTAAATCAGTGATTGGGTTAGACGCGACTGACTGATTCACATAAGAGCTGCAGGTCATGTGACACATGTAACCCCTCTTGCTCATCTGATATCCCTAGATGTCATAAAGGGTGCCTCTGTACCTGTTGAGCGAGGCTGAAAGTGGCTGCTTCGAATTCAGGGAGGATGATGTGAACAACACAGATAAGGATCATAACTACGGTGATCACGGTGACGCGGTCAGAGCGAGCAGAGAGCAAGGGAGCGAGACTCGGAGAGAGACGCAGGAAGGATGGGATGCTAGAGACGGGATAACGTCGAATATAGGGGAGAGAGAAAAAAGGGGGTTGCCACGGTTACAGCCTCAGCGACACCCGCCAACCACGACCACAGACTGTGTGGGTGTGTGTGTGTGTGTGTGTGTGTGTGTGTGTGTGTGTGTGTGTGTGTGTGTGTGTGTGTGTGTGTGTGTGTGTGTGTGTGTGTGTGTGTGTGTGTGTGTGTGTGTGTGTGTGTGTGTGTGGTGTGTGTGTGTGTGTGTGTGTCGTGCATGGCCTCAGGATGCTTGGTGACTCTGTGAAACACACACTGACCAGAAATAAGTCCCAATGCTTACCGAGCAGGACACAAGTGTTCGGGGGTCTGCAGAGCAACATGCAGGCGATCTGTGGCTCCTGGAGCTCCGGGGGGGGGGACTGAGACACATCTGCTGCCAGAGGGGATGCCAAGAGGGGGGGGGGGGGGGGGGGGGGGGGTTCTGAGACACAGCTGCTGCCAGAGGGGATGCCAAGAGGGGGGGGGGGGGGCACAGTCCAAACAGAGGCAGCATGGTGTGAGTCAGAGAGAGATATAGATCCAAATAGACACACAAAAACCCTCCTCTTCCTGCACCCTTCCTCGGACCACGCCCATCTTGAACCTGAACCTTCATCTGAACCCCCATTTGTATTTGGGGAAGCCAATCCCCTCAGTTTGTCAAAAAGGCACAACATGTGTCCCTTAATGACAGAAATACTAACTAGTGAGCATCTTGCTACAGGACCACCCAGCCTCATAGGAAAAGTGTACCTGGGGCATTTCCTTCATTCCTCACTTCCTAACCCCGGCTTCCTCCACACTTCCTCGGACCACGCCCATCTTGAACCTGGACATTCATTTGAACCCGAGCTACTCACCTGTAGAGTTTGGTGACCACATCATGCACAGTTGCAACGCTATTGCAATTCTAAGAGAGAAAGCAGAGAGAGAGAGAGAGAGAGTCACAAGAGAGGCAGCAGATGAGTCATCGAGGGAAATAGATCCATATGATGAAAAGACTTCAAAGACACTCCGCTATGGCTCCTGCATACTCTGACAGAGTGTACATCACAAGGAGGCAAATCCAAGTCATTTTTGAATGTGCCTCAAACACACTTTACATTGATCCATTGATATGAACAAGACATTGTGACAACCCGTCTTTCCCAACTTTCTCACCCTCTACTTACTGTACGCCACTTTTGCACCCACCATACCAATCCTCATTGTAACCCCACCTACACACCTGCAGAGTTTCCTGACTGCATCCTGGATATGACTCTATCACAGTCACAGAATCATACCATCTAGGGCTTCTCAATTAATCGTATTTTAATCGCGATTACGATTATGGCTTGCAACGATTACAAAAACAACGTAATCGAAATAAAACGATTTTCTTTTTTTATTATTATTATTACTTTTTTTTTTTAATATATATTTTTGTTGGTTTTTCAGTTGAATTATACTTAAAGTTCAGGGTAATCAACTGTTAAAAACATACTGTTCAAAAACACGTACACACACAACACACACACACACACACACACACACACACACACACACACACACACACACACACACACACACACACACGCCCACTTGCTTGGACAACTGTGAAAATGTAATGCAGCAGAAGTGCAAAGCGATGTGAACTGAAAAAGTTCCTCTAAATTGTACTGAAGAAACACTTCTTTAATACATGTATTTCATTCCAACACACCGCCTGTTATCCCAGATCAGACGGAGCATCGGCACGTGGTTGCAGACGGGCGTGGCGATGAGATGCTGCATGATTCAGAGCATGCACAGCAGTTTTCATGGTGCACGTAGAGTTGATAGAGTGAGGTGTTGGAGCAGCCTGTGGTCCGCTGAGCCTGAAACAGCTCTGCTGGCGGGGAGCAGAGAGCATGAGGCGCAGGTGGAGATCTGAACCAGAGCCACAGCCCTTGGCTTTCAGAGAACTGTGCAAAGAGAATTTATTCACTACGACCTGGAGCTCGGTTCGGTGCAGGACGAGTTCAAATGTTCTCAATTAATCCCAGAAAACATGCTGGTTTGCACACCATCTCGTGTAATTATAACAAACACAGAAGTTATTGCTGTTCAGATTAATCAGAAAATCAAGCCAAGCTAAATATGTACTACTGTGTCCAATGAGATTTACATTCCATGGCAATCACATCTTTTGGCGTGGAGCTGTTTCCCTTAACTAACATGAATAATTACCTCTCCAATCAGAAGCAGCCTGCTGAGTCTTGAGACAGTAAAACACAGCATGGAACGGCTGCAGCCGCACAGACTGTTACATTTCACTTCTATCAAAACACTTCTCCAGCCAAAGGAATACAACTCATGCATTATATATCGGGCCTCTGCTACACATACGCTGCACGCACGCACGCACGCACGTACGCACACACACGCGCACACACACACACACACACACACCATTTCAGCCACTCCCTTATTTTTCCTCTCCTCCATCACAGGAGGCTGTTTCCATGGCAACAGCCGTCATTAAACAAGCCCAATGTGCTTTTTTCATTCACAATGTGACACGGAGAGAAACATGCCGACAGCCCAACGAGAGGTAAAAAAGCGCACGAGAATCAATACACACCAATGACCAGCAGCGGGAGACGTGCACGGCTGCATTCACGAGGCCACGTGCACGAGCATTTGTGTACTGGGACATGTCTCCATGCTTTAATGTTCAAAAAGCTCCTTATTGTTCTCATACTGCCTGTGCAGCAGCACCTCTTTTCACCCTCCCTTTGAAACCAGAGCCCAGCCTGCTCTGATTGGTTAGCTGGCCGGCTCGGTTGTGATTGGTCAACCGCTTAGAGATGTCCCTCCCCTTAGCCTATCACGTACAATGTGTTGGAGCGCCAGCCAATAGAAGCATGAGTGTTACATAGTGATGTCACTATGTTCCGGAAGTAAACAAATGTGGATTTTGGCCTTTGCAGACCATTTACATGCACAGAAACCTATATAACAAACTACAGGAACGAGCTTCTTTTTCACGTCATGAGTGTTTCTCCTCAGGTGAAGTGCAGGCAGGTGTTTCATGACTTCCCTTGCAGACCTCCAGACGTGTGATAGACACACTAAAAAATAGACAGGGAGGAATGTCTTGTTTAATAGGACAGGAGGGTTAGGAAAAAAAGGGCCTCTGACATATTTCACAGACGGACTCGCTGTTCTTTCATCACCACCATCCAAAAACCCAAGCCCTATGATCCATCTTTTGTTCTTACTGATGAATATTGATATATTATTTATAACCATATAGTCTGTGCTCCCTCTGAGGCTTGTTAGCTCCATCGCCGTAATTTCAAAGAACGTTTGAAATCGATATCTTCTCGCTGTTATCAGTGTATAATAGGCCTGCCACTCCCTGCTTGTTAATTTAAATTAGTTCAGTGATATCAAATAGGGGTTAAAGCCGGGTTGGGTCAACATGCTTTAATAGATTTTCTGAGAGGGTGACTGCTCCAGCCTTCAAAGCACGAGAGATGAGAAAAATCAATTACCGAACAAGTGGAATTCAATATTATATGAGGGCTTGGTGGAGGTGTCAGCCATGAAGACGCTTTTCCATAACATTTACATTAATCCAGATATGGGGGAAAAAACTAAAAGTGAAGCCAGTGCAGAAATTCCTGAAAACTGCATTTTATAGAAGTCTATAAGCGCTTTCACACCGCCGTACGTTTCCCACAAAGGTACATGAGAACTAAGTTCAGATCGCGTTCACACCGGAATAAGTTCCTGGGGGTGGATTAGACAAATGAAGCCGCTGAGGTCACTTCTTCTTCTTCTTCTTCTTCTTCTTCTTCTTCTGCTTTGGGTTTACTGGCAGGCCGCAAACCACTTCACGGCGTATACTGCCGCCCGGAGTCCCCGGCCGGAAGTCCCCGGAGTTGGGGAAGGCTTCCGAGTAAATCACCAGAACGCCGACACCTCCTCATCTCCACCGCTCCCATGTTTTCTTTTGTGTTGCCATAACAACTCTCTGCGTTTCTGCGCTGGGCTAATGCTAATGCTAATAATGCTAATGCGAGGATAATAAAATGGCGGCTTCACAAAACTTTTGGGAGTTTTACGGGGCGTGGTTTGCAATCCGCCCAGCCAATCAGACACAGGGACCTTTTTCTCCCACGAAAGTCCCTGCTCTCTAGCGGGGACGGAAAAGGGGGTAAAAAGATTCTCATTGACTAATTTTAGTTCCGGATTTTTTTGGTGTGAACGCGACATTTCGGAACTAAAGTGGGAAAAGCACTGCGGTGTGAACGCTCCTTATGGTCATGAAGGATGGGTCATGACAGAGAGAACGATGTCGCGGATACAAGCGGTTGAGATGGGTTTTCTCCGCAGGGTGGCTGGCGTCTCCCTTAGAGATAAGGTGAGAAGTTCAGTCATCCGGGAGGGACTCGGAGTTGAACCGCTCCTCCTTCGCGTCGAAAGGAGCCAGTTGAGGTGGTTCGGGCACCTAGTAAGGATGCTACCTGGGCGCCTCCCTAGGGAAGAGACCAAGGGGTAGTCCTAGGACCAGGTGGAGGGACTATATCTCTTCGCTGGCCTGGGAGCGCCTTGGGATCCCCCAGTCAGAGCTGGTTGATGAGGGGAAAGGAACGTTTGAGGCTCTCTGCTGGAACTGCTACCCCGAGACCCGACCACGGATAAGCGGGAGAAGATGGATGGATGGAAGTCTATGAGAAAATTATCCCTACTATGAACTTCATTTAATACATCAGCTAACATTTTCCCAATGTGTTTATTTACTCAATCTCTAGTTTCAAGTCTTCTTCAAAACATCACCATATTCATTTTGTAAATGATGGTACCGTTTAGGGCAGGGGTGTCAAACTCAAGGCCCGGGGGCCAAATCCGGCCCGTGACTTCACTTTATGTGGCCCCACAAGAGCTTGCAAATAATATAATGCGTTTATTATAATGGTTAACATGCCGATTTACAGAAGTTAGCTGGCCGGCTCGGTTGTGATTGGTCAACCGCTTAGAGATGTCCCTCCCCTTAGCCTATCACGTACAATGTGTTGGAGCGCCAGCCAATAGAAGCATGAGTGTTACATAGTGATGTCACTATGTTCCGGAAGTAAACAAATGTGGATTTTGGCCTTTGCAGACCATTTACATGCACAGAAACCTATATAACAAACTACAGGAACGAGCTTCTTTTTCACGTCATGAGTGTTTCTCCTCAGGTGAAGTGCAGGCAGGTGTTTCATGACTTCCCTTGCAGACCTCCAGACGTGTGATAGACACACTAAAAAATAGACAGGGAGGAATGTCTTGTTTAATAGGACAGGAGGGTTAGGAAAAAAAGGGCCTCTGACATATTTCACAGACGGACTCGCTGTTCTTTCATCACCACCATCCAAAAACCCAAGCCCTATGATCCATCTTTTGTTCTTACTGATGAATATTGATATATTATTTATAACCATATAGTCTGTGCTCCCTCTGAGGCTTGTTAGCTCCATCGCCGTAATTTCAAAGAACGTTTGAAATCGATATCTTCTCGCTGTTATCAGTGTATAATAGGCCTGCCACTCCCTGCTTGTTAATTTAAATTAGTTCAGTGATATCAAATAGGGGTTAAAGCCGGGTTGGGTCAACATGCTTTAATAGATTTTCTGAGAGGGTGACTGCTCCAGCCTTCAAAGCACGAGAGATGAGAAAAATCAATTACCGAACAAGTGGAATTCAATATTATATGAGGGCTTGGTGGAGGTGTCAGCCATGAAGACGCTTTTCCATAACATTTACATTAATCCAGATATGGGGGAAAAAACTAAAAGTGAAGCCAGTGCAGAAATTCCTGAAAACTGCATTTTATAGAAGTCTATAAGCGCTTTCACACCGCCGTACGTTTCCCACAAAGGTACATGAGAACTAAGTTCAGATCGCGTTCACACCGGAATAAGTTCCTGGGGGTGGATTAGACAAATGAAGCCGCTGAGGTCACTTCTTCTTCTTCTTCTTCTTCTTCTTCTTCTTCTGCTTTGGGTTTACTGGCAGGCCGCAAACCACTTCACGGCGTATACTGCCGCCCGGAGTCCCCGGCCGGAAGTCCCCGGAGTTGGGGAAGGCTTCCGAGTAAATCACCAGAACGCCGACACCTCCTCATCTCCACCGCTCCCATGTTTTCTTTTGTGTTGCCATAACAACTCTCTGCGTTTCTGCGCTGGGCTAATGCTAATGCTAATAATGCTAATGCGAGGATAATAAAATGGCGGCTTCACAAAACTTTTGGGAGTTTTACGGGGCGTGGTTTGCAATCCGCCCAGCCAATCAGACACAGGGACCTTTTTCTCCCACGAAAGTCCCTGCTCTCTAGCAGGGACGGAAAAGGGGGTGAAAAGGTTCTCATGGACTAATTTTAGTTCCGGCTCTTTTTGGTGTGAACGCGACATTTCGGAACTAAAGTGGGAAAAGTACTGCGGTGTGAACGCTCCTTATGGTCATGAAGGATGGGTCATGACAGAGAGAACGATGTCGCGGATACAAGCGGTTGAGATGGGTTTTCTCCGCAGGGTGGCTGGCGTCTCCCTTAGAGATAAGGTGAGAAGTTCAGTCATCCGGGAGGGACTCGGAGTTGAACCGCTCCTCCTTCGCGTCGAAAGGAGCCAGTTGAGGTGGTTCGGGCACCTAGTAAGGATGCTACCTGGGCGCCTCCCTAGGGAAGAGACCAAGGGGTAGTCCTAGGACCAGGTGGAGGGACTATATCTCTTCGCTGGCCTGGGAGCGCCTTGGGATCCCCCAGTCAGAGCTGGTTGATGAGGGGAAAGGAACGTTTGAGGCTCTCTGCTGGAACTGCTACCCCGAGACCCGACCACGGATAAGCGGGAGAAGATGGATGGATGGAAGTCTATGAGAAAATTATCCCTACTATGAACTTCATTTAATACATCAGCTAACATTTTCCCAATGTGTTTATTTACTCAATCTCTAGTTTCAAGTCTTCTTCAAAACATCACCATATTCATTTTGTAAATGATGGTACCGTTTAGGGCAGGGGTGTCAAACTCAAGGCCCGGGGGCCAAATCCGGCCCGTGACTTCACTTTATGTGGCCCCACAAGAGCTTGCAAATAATATAATGCGTTTATTATAATGGTTAACATGCCGATTTACAGAAGCATGTTGCCCATAAACTACATGTCCCACAATGCATCTCAAATACAGTATGCCTTTTTTCTCCGAATTGTTCTTTTTTATCATAATTTCACTTTTCTTTTCAAATCATTTTGTGACATTCTCACTGAAGAGACTTGCAATTATTTGCCCTAGACTTCTGCTTTCAGACATAGTTAATTATGAAGTCATTACCCTATCCGATAATAATCCAATGCAGAGGTAATAATGTAATATAATGCATTATTTTATATATATTAAATATTTATCTATGTATATTTATATAGTCTTAAAGTTACAAACGGCCCTTTGAGTGCAGCCATAATGCTGATGTGGCCCTCGATGAAATGGAGTTTGACCCCCCTGATTTAGGGTGAAATCTTGATTGTTTAGAAGTCTATGAAAAAACTTGATTTGTTTGCTTGGTAAACATTTTTATGATGACTTTATGGTTTTGATCTCTAGTTTTAAGTCTTCTTCAATGCAGCATGATGTTATTTTGTAAACAATGTTCCACTTTGGGGTAAAAAAGATGATAAAGCAGTGTATGCTTTAGGACGTGGCTACCTTATAATTGACTGTTCACTACCACGGCATTGTCCAGTGTGGGCGTTTTCTTCATACGCAAAAGATGAAGTCACAGTGACTATGTTCACTTGTTATAAAGATTTACATTCAGGTGAAAAACATTTTACGCTGCAGGACAAAAGTCACTATTAGCACACAATTCAGATTATAAATGTAATTGTTTGTGTATGTCTTCTTCCCTGAAGACTGTGTCCCAGCCTGTTGTACAGCTCACGCTTCAATTGCTCTTTAAAGGACTTTCAGATAAAAACTAATTATGCATCAACCACTTAGTAATTTCCCCTGAGCAGCCATTGTGTGTGTGTTTACATACGCGCGCTGAACCCAAAGCCAGCCTCGATCCATACTTACACGCATTCCTGGAAAGCTTGTTTTCTACATCTCTACTACATCATTACCCTCACCTCCTTCTCCCCCCATGCACTCCTCTCTACACTTTGAACTCCTTGCATGACTTTCATCTCTACTCCCTAAACCCCACCCTCAGCTCCACTGAAACCACCCCCCCCCTGCGGTGAATGTGAAGGCTTTGCCATTTTTATGAATTTCAATTCTTTTTTCTAGCACATATATACATAATAGATCTGGCGTTTGGGGATGGGGATGGGTGCCCCCCCCCCCCCCCCCACGAGGCTTCACTTATTTGCATTGTTGCTTATAAGCAGCAGATGTACATGTAATGACCTACTAACCAAGAGATAATAGAGAGCAGAGCATGTGGGAGTCTAATGGATTCTCAATCAGGTCTAACACACATTACCCTGCATGAAGTCATCTTCAAAGCAATCCCTGCACCTCTCATTGATAATGAATGAGAACCCCCCCCTCGCCCCTCTCTCAGTATTCATACCTGTCACTCATGACCTGGGTTTCCTGAAAGCCCCTCTCGAGCCGAGCTCACGAGCACACTGTAACAGAATTTCGCAGTAGATTACTGTAAACTACGGGCAGCTATTTGTCAGCATTAAACCGTTTTCTACAGTGCACGAACTGCACCGGTTCAATACCTTATGTGTATCGAATACAAGCTTTCGAGTATATTTCTGTCAGCTGAC
>NW_027262984.1:0-40000 GCF_902827115.2 Pseudochaenichthys georgianus
TGTCATCACTGAACATTCCGTCACATTATAAAATCTGAAGCGCTCTGAAAACTTCACCAAACGTAAACTGTGATTGTAGGAAAACCGTTCCATCTATCCTAAAACCATTTTAGTCCGACAAAGTTGAGAGTCTGGAGAGTCGTGTACACTTTGAAGCTTCCTCCTACGACAAAGGAAACCAAATTAAAATGACCAGCAAAGTTGGATGAGTTTCAGCATTCAATGCTATGGGGTCACACACATTTCCATTCATTTAGTCAATAACAAAATGAAAGCTGCCTTCTTCTCCAGTTACCACGGAGACCGGGGGGAATTCATCACTGAATTAATTATTATGGGCTGCCTTCAGGGAGCAGGAGTGGGTATTAACCCTTATTAATAGAGAGTAAAAGAGGAGGGGGAGAAGACACTTTGCTATTCCAACCTCTGCCTTTCTCTGTGTCGTGAAACGAGCGAGAACACTTGAGGAGAATTACACTTCTATTCGAGATGATTCCATGATGTTCAGCAGATCACCCAGCTCGTATTCTCGTTAGCTGGCGGCTACTAAGCTGTCGGTGGCACTTTGTCATTTTGTGAGGAAAATGAAAGGGGTTTTCACAATTTACAAGACGTGCTAATCTCTACAGCTGGATTCACGGTGGTTCAAGCTGGCTACTCAAGTCTCTTTTCTCTCAATGCATCTAACAATGTGAAGAATGACAAGTTGGTCAAAAGCATCGGATCAAGACCTTCAATCATTTGCCAAATGATCTTTTACGATATGCATTTAGCCCATGAAGTTCTTTAGCAATCCCTTTTCGTGGTCCATGAACTCTTGGTCCAACTCCATCGTAGTCTCCTCCTCATGTGGCTGAGTGTTAGTCACTTACTCAAGCTATCAGAGAACCGAAGCCTAAACAAAGGCTGGTCTGAACTTAAATGAAGTTGTAAAGGATAAATAATAAGATGAGAGGTACTTTATTGATCCCAATTTGGGACATGTTTGCGTTGCAGCATCACAATCAACAAAAACAAAACAAGGCATTGCACATAGTGAGACATTAAAGAGTAGAAATAAACTAAACAATGCTAGAATTTAAACATTTCAAAATAGAATTAAAGCATGACGTACTTCTGCGGTGCAAGAACACTTTTCCTCGCAGAAGTCTCAGAGAATAAGTTCAACTCCATCGTAGTCTCCTCATGTGGCGGAGTGCAGTCACGAGTCATGCTATCAAGTGTACATCGAGGTTTTACGCATGATGCACTTTTTCATCCTTCTTTGGAGGTGCATGAACATTTTCTCAGATCGTGTAGGCAAGTACTTGAGTAAAAGTAGAAGTACTCAGATCTTGAGTAAAAGTAGAAGTACTCAGATCTTGAGTAAATGTAGAAGTACTCAGATCTTGAGTAAATGTAGAAGTACTCAGATCTGGTACTTGAGTAAAAGTAGAAGTACTCAGATCTTGTTCTTGAGTAAAAGTAGAAGTACTCAGATCTTGAGTAAAAGTAGAAGTACTCAGATCTTGAGTAAATGTAGAAGTACTCAGATCTTGAGTAAATGTAGAAGTACTCAGATCTGGTACTTGAGTAAAAGTAGAAGTACTCAGATCTTGTTCTTGAGTAAAAGTAGAAGTACTCAGATCTTGAGTAAATGTAGAAGTACTCAGATCTTGAGTAAATGTAGAAGTACTCAGATCTGGTACTTGAGTAAAAGTAGAAGTACTCAGATCTTGTTCTTGAGTAAAAGTAGAAGTACTAAGGTCTTGTACTTGAGTACAAGTAGAAGTACTCAGATCTTGTACTCGAGTAAAAGTAGAAGTACTCAGGTCTTGTACTTGAGTAAAAGTAGAAGTACTCAGATCTTGTACTTGAGTAAAAGTAGAAGTACTCAGATCTTGTACTTGAGTAAAAGTAGAAGTACTCAGATCTTGTTCTTGAGTAAAAGTAGAAGTACTCAGATCTTGTACTTGAGTAAAAGTAGAAGTACTCAGGTCTTGTACTTGAGTAAAAGTAGAAGTACTCAGATCTTGTACTTGAGTAAAAGTAGAAGTACTCAGATCTTGTGCTTGAGTAAAGTAGAAGTACTCAGATTTTGTACTTGAGTAAAAGTAGAAGTACCAGAGTGTAGGAATACTCTGTCACAGTAAAAGTCCTGCATTCAAAATGTTCCTCAAGTGAAAGTAGAAAAGTATTCTCATCTAAATATAGTGAAAGACAGTAAAAGTAGTCGTTGTGCAGATTGGTCCATTTCAGAATAATATATATGATATGTTTTATAATGATTGATCATGAAAGTGTCCTCAAAGCTGGTGAAGGTGCAGCTAGTCTGAAGTACTTTGTAGACTGCAGGGTAGCTGGTGGAGGAGCAGCTAGTCTGAAGTACTTTGTAGACTGCAGGGTAGCTGGTGAAGGTGCAGCTAGTCTGAAGTACTTTGTAGACTGCAGGGTAGCTGGTGAAGGTGCAGCTAGTCTGAAGTACTTTGTAGACTGCAGGGTAGCTGGTGGATTTACTCCAGGTGGAACTAAAGTCTGATTCAACACTTGATTATATTTCACATCCTTCATCCAGATCTGTGAAGTAACTAAAGGGATTAAATACATGTAGTGGAGGAGAAGTACACCATGTACCTCTGAACTGTAGAGGAGTAGAACGTACTAAATAGTATCAAATGGAAATACTCAAGTAAAGTACAAATCCCTCTAAACTGTACTTGAGTAAAGTACTTGAGTAAATGTACGTTAATCTACACCTCTGCTTACGTAATATAATGAACCGTGGGATCCTCCATCTTCTCCGCTGGTTCTGGGGGTGTTTGCTGGAAGATATAGACTTGGTTTGGTCCATCTTTCATCTCTTAAATAATCTTACCAACTCTATCAGATCCATACGGGCTTAAAGCAGATAACAGACTTACCATACGAGAGACTTAAAATAACTTTACGAGCCGTTTTTACAGCAGCTTCTTAAAATAACCCCAACTATCCATGTGCCTGAACCGTACGCCTGACACACGGATCCAACTATCCATGTGCCTGGACCGTACGCCTGACACACGGATCCAACTATCCATGTGCCTGGACCGTACGCCTGACACATGGGTCCAACTATCCATGTGCCTGAACCGTACGCCTGACACACGGATCCAACTATCCATGTGCCTGAACCGTACGCCTGACACACGGATCCAACTATCCATGTGCCTGGACCGTACGCCTGACACACGGGTCCAACTATCCATGTGCCTGAACCGTACGCCTGACACACGGATCCAACTATCCATGTGCCTGAACCGTACGCCTGACACACGGGTCCAACTATCCATGTGCCTGGACCGTACGCCTGACACACGGATCCAACTATCCATGTGCCTGAACCGTACGCCTGACACACGGATCCAACTATCCATGTGCCTGAACCGTACGCCTGACACACGGATCCAACTATCCATGTGCCTGGACCGTACGCCTGACACACGGGTCCAACTATCCATGTGCCTGAACCGTACGCCTGACACACGGATCCAACTATCCATGTGCCTGAACCGTACGCCTGACACACGGATCCAACTATCCATGTGCCTGAACCGTACGCCTGACACACAGATCCAACTATCCATGTGCCTGAACCGTACGCCTGACACACGGATCCAACTATCCATGTGCCTGAACCGTACGCCTGACACACGGATCCAACTATCCATGTGCCTGGACCGTACGCCTGACACACGGATCCAACTATCCATGTGCCTGAACCGTACGCCTGACACACAGATCCAACTATCCATGTGCCTGAACCGTACGCCTGACACACGGATCCAACTATCCATGTGCCTGAACCGTACGCCTGACACACGGATCCAACTATCCATGTGCCTGGACCGTACGCCTGACACACGGATCCAACTATCCATGTGCCTGGACCATACGCCTGACACACGGATCCAACTATCCATGTGCCTGGACCGTACGCCTGACACACGGGTCCAACTATCCATGTGCCTGGACCGTACGCCTGACACACGGATCCAACTATCCATGTGCCTGGACCGTACGCCTGACACACGGATGGAGAGGCTTCACAGGAAATGGAGAACCTTTAAGAGTTACAGGCTTTAACACAGTGTGGCTTTCACTAACACGATGAAGATGTGATGACGGACAGGAAGCTGGAGAAAACAAAAACGACCATTTTGTGTAAAGCTGAAGATTTCTCAAATGTCTTCACTTTGTTTAAATCAAAACTCAAAATACGGTTAGTGAGGAATCAGCTCTGCCAACACTGACCCAACCCACTGCCTGTGTTTTAACATGTTCTTTTGTTTTCTTTTAATGTTCTGTATTTTAAATTGTTTTATTTAAGTATCCCAGTAATGTCTGTTGCATGTTTTAAATGTATTGTATTTACTTGTTTAAAATGAAATGTGTTGACTTTTCAAATCTGTCCAGGGACTACAGATGTTTCTCTCTGGCACGTTTACAGAAATGTTCATTAATGTGCGCGCCTTACACCGAAGCATTCAGAGTATTCAGATATAGTACAAATGCTGATACAACATTGTGAAGAAACCTTGTTAAAAATAGTAAAAGCCCTATATTTAAAATGTTACTTAAATAAATGTACTTCTAAAAGTAAGAGAGCTAAATTCAAAAATCTCAAAGAAATATTTTTAAAGATGAAATCATTAATTATTCTTCTGTCGGCTAATCAGCTAATTGATCGACTGATTAATTGTTTTAGCTTTTTTTGTATATACTGTTCGTATCAAAGACATTTTCTTAAGGGATGTATTGTATGAAAACCCCTTAATTGTCAATTACCAGGTATAAATACTTAAATTGCAGCAAATCTTAACTGCAATAATAATGTTTCTGTTGTCCAATTAACTAATTGATCGTTTTGACAATTGTATTATTAATCAATTTATAAAAACATTAAGGTTATTAGTAGCTTTCAAGAAAAAAGAAGTGCAGTAAAAAATACAATATACATTTAATGTATTTGTTTGTATATATATTTGTATTCTATTGTATTTTAACTTTTTTAAATCCTTTTTTTTGATCAATTTATTCTGAATTGAAACCCAACTTTTCTCGGGTTAAATAAAGTATTTTGATTCTGATTTGAGGTGTAACTATGCAAAACACGTGCAATTACCTCAGATTTCTACTTAAGTACTTCTGATTGACTACTTGTATTTAATTCCGTTGATTGCAAAGGCCCTAATTGTGTACCTTTTAATTCGTGTTTTCCCCAAGGGATTCTTGTAATGGAAGTGAAGCTACACACACAGCGACAGTATGTTCTCAATGAATAACATCGCTTTATACTAACACACACACACACGCACGCACGCACGCACACACACACACACAAGGTGAGAAGACACACAACTGTCAGAGACAAGCTAATTCCCTGACAGTCAGACAGTGGAGAACAATATGGCTGCAGAGCGGTGAGAGGAAGAGACAAGAGATCAATACTAACACACACACACACACACACACACACACACACACACACACACACACACACACACACACACACACACACACACACACACACACACACACACACACACACACACACACACACACACACACACACACACACACACACACACACACACACACACACACACACACACACACACACACACACACACACACACACACACACACACACACACACACACACACACACACACACACACACACACACACACACACACACACACACACACACACACACACACACACACACACACACAAACAGCTGGACACACACAGCATGAGCCGCGGACACTGTGGTAAAGACAACACAAACTTAATATTTAATACCTCCATGTTATGTTTCTTAACTACAGTCCCCATGCACATTACCACTGATATAGTATATATCATAGAGTGCTGCAGGAATAATGGATACATCCTATTGGCTTTTTGTCCAGGGATCCAGGGAGAGGCTAACTGTCAGGTCAGCTTTCAACAAAACATCATCACTGCACCACTCTATATGTGCAAGAACTTATAATATAAAAATAGGCTACAATTGTTAAGATGACGTACAACACTGCAGATGAAAACCTTAAATATTAAATATGTCAATACGCGAGGAACTAATGAAACTGTTGGCATTAACTATAATCACGCCCAGCATTAGCCGCCTTTAGCTTAGCGGTGTTGACGTGAAGTCATGTGACCGTGCTGTAGTTCCTATAGCCCAACATTAGCCACCTTTAGCTTAGCGGTGGTGACATGAAGTCATGTGACCGTGCTGTAGTTCCTTTATAGCCAAACATTAGCTGCCTTTAGCTTAGCGGTGGTGACATGAAGTCATGTGACCGTGCTGTAGTTCCTTTATAGCCAAACATTAGCTGCCTTTAGCTTAGCGGTGGTGACATGAAGTCATGTGACCGTGCTGTAGTTCCTTTATAGCCAAACATTAGCTGCCTTTAGCTTAGCGGTGGAGACGTGAAGTCATGTGACCGTGCTGTAGTTCCTTTATAGCCAAACATTAGCTGCCTTTAGCTTAGCGGTGGTGACATGAAGTCATGTGACCGTGCTGTAGTTCCTTTATAGCCCAACATTAGCCTCCTTTAGCTTAGCGGTGGTGACATGAAGTCATGTGACCGTGCTGTAGTTCCTTTATAGCCCAACATTAGCCGCCTTTAGCTTAGCGGTGGTGACGTGAAGTCATGTGACCGTGCTGTAGTTCCTTTATAGCCCAACATTAGCCACATTTAGCTTAGCGGTGGTGACGTGAAGTCATGTGACCGTGCTGTAGTTCCTTTATAGCCCAACATTAGCCACATTTAGCTTAGCGGTGGTGACGTGAAGTCATGTGACCGTGCTGTAGTTCCTTTATAGCCCAACATTAGCCACATTTAGCTTAGCGGTGGTGACGTGAAGTCATGTGACCGTGCTGTAGTTCCTTTATAGCCCAACATTAGCCGCCTTTAGCTTAGCGGTGGTGACATTAAGTCTGTAGTTCCTTTATAGCCACGACGTTAGCTTTCCTGCAATCATCCAAAAGCCAATGGAGAAATCCCACTGGCTTTTTTTGGAGGGGGATGCTAAAGTTCAAATCATGTTTGCAAACTATGGTCATTTGTGTATTTTATAAGAGTGAGAAGAAATATCAACGTCATGACTGTAGGTTAAAAGAGAAGGTGGACATGCAATGTGTTTAGCTTAGCTTAACATAAAGACTAGAAACAGAGGGAAACAAGCCTTTCTTAAATGAATAAGAAATGCAGTCACGTTGCAGTTTGAATCCATTTGTGTGAAGTCTTTCCATGATTTAGGATGAAAGCTGCAGCTTCAATATTACATATATTGTGAATCAAGCTAGGGACACATTACATAGAGTGTGAAAATATAAAAACTAAACTCATTATAAGTTTAGATCATCTCCAGTTGGACAGATATCTGGATGTATAAACTCAAACATGATCCAGAGTGAGCAGCAGGGGCGGACCGATGGGCCGGTCGGATAAGTCACTAGCATGTATGTAGTGTCTCTACTTTAAAGAGTCCTCTCCTGCTGATGTTCAGGTGTTTATCAGTATGTAGTGTCTCTACTTTAAAGAGTCCTCTCCTGCTGATGTTCAGGTGTATATCAGTGTGTAGTGTCTCTACTTTAAAGAGTCCTCTCCTGCTGATGTTCAGGTGTATATCAGTATGTAGTGTCTCTACTTTAAAGAGTCCTCTCCTGCTGATGTTCAGGTGTATATCAGTATGTAGTGTCTCTACTTTAAAGAGTCCTCTCCTGCTGATGTTCAGGTGTATATCAGTGTGTAGTGTCTCTACTTTAAAGAGTCCTCTCCTGCTGATGTTCAGGTGTATATCAGTATGTAGTGTCTCTACTTTAAAGAGTCCTCTCCTGCTGATGTTCAGGTGTATATCAGTATGTAGTGTCTCTACTTTAAAGAGTCCTCTCCTGCTGATGTTCAGACGTATATCAGTATCTAGTGTCTCTACTTTAAAGAGTCCTCTCCTGCTGATGTTCAGGTGTATATCAGTGTGTAGTGTCTCTACTTTAAAGAGTCCTCTCCTGCTGATGTTCAGGTGTACATCAGTATGTAGTGTCTCTACTTTAAAGAGTCCTCTCCTGCTGATGTTCAGGTGTATATCAGTATGTAGTGTCTCTACTTTAAAGAGTCCTCTCCTGCTGATGTTCAGGTGTATATCAGTATGTAGTGTCTCTACTTTAAAGAGTCCTCTCCTGCTGATGTTCAGGTGTATATCAGTATGTAGTGTCTCTACTTTAAAGAGTCCTCTCCTGCTGATGTTCAGGTGTATATCAGTATGTAGTGTCTCTACTTTAAAGAGTCCTCTCCTGCTGATGTCCAGGTGTATATCAGTATGTAGTGTCTCTACTTTAAAGTGTCCTCTCCTGCTGATGTCCAGGTGTATATCAGTATGTAGTGTCTCTACTTTAAAGAGTCCTCTCCTGCTGATGTCCAGGTGTATATCAGTATGTAGTGTCTCTACTTTAAAGAGTCCTCTCCTGCTGATATCCAGGTGTATATCAGTATGTAGTGTCTCTACTTTAAAGAGTCCTCTCCTGCTGATGTCCAGGTGTATATCAGTATGTAGTGTCTCTACTTTAAAGAGTCCTCTCCTGCTGATGTTCAGGTGTATATCAGTATGTAGTGTCTCTACTTTAAAGAGTCCTCTCCTGCTGATGTCCAGGTGTATATCAGTATGTAGTGTCTCTACTTTAAAGAGTCCTCTCCTGCTGATGTACAGGTGTATATCAGTATGTAGTGTCTCGACTTTAAAGAGTCCTCTCCTGCTGATGTTCAGGTGTATATCAGTATGTAGTGTCTCTACTTTAAAGAGTCCTCTCCTGCTGATGGTCAGGTGTATATCAGTATGTAGTGTCTCTACTTTAAAGAGTCCTCTCCTGCTGATGTTTAGGTGTATATCAGTATGTAGTGTCTCTACTTTAAAGAGTCCTCTCCTGCTGATGTTCAGGTGTATATCAGTATGTAGTGTCTCTACTTTAAAGAGTCCTCTCCTGCTGATGTTCAGGTGTATATCAGTATGTAGTGTCTCTACTTTAAAGAGTCCTCTCCTGCTGATGTTCAGGTGTATATCAGTATGTAGTGTCTCTACTTTAAAGAGTCCTCTCCTGCTGATGTTCAGGTGTATATCAGTATGTAGTGTCTCTACTTTAAAGAGTCCTCTCCTGCTGATGTTCAGGTGTATATCAGTATGTAGTGTCTCTACTTTAAAGAGTCCTCTCCTGCTGATGTTCAGGTGTATATCAGTATGTAGTGTCTCTACTTTAAAGAGTCCTCTCCTGCTGATGTTCAGGTGTATATCAGTATGTGGTGTCTCTACTTTAAAGAGTCCTCTCCTGCTGATGTTCAGGTGTATATCAGTATGCGGTGTCTCTACTTTAAAAAGAGTCCTCTCCTGCTGATGTTCAGGTGTATATCAGTATGTAGTGTCTCTACTTTAAAGAGTCCTCTCCTGCTGATGTTCAGGTGTATATCAGTATGTAGTGTCTCTACTTTAAAGAGTCCTCTCCTGCTGATGTTCAGGTGTATATCAGTATGTAGTGTCTCTACTTTAAAGAGTCCTCTCCTGCTGATGTTCAGGTGTATATCAGTATGCGGTGTCTCTACTTTAAAGAGTCCTCTCCTGCTGATGTTCAGGTGTATATCAGTATGTAGTGTCTCTACTTTAAAGAGTCCTCTCCTGCTGATGTTCAGGTGTATATCAGTATGCGGTGTCTCTACTTTAAAGAGTCCTCTCCTGCTGATGTTCAGGTGTATATCAGTATGTAGTGTCTCTACTTTATGATTGAAGCTCAAGCCGGTGACGAGTGACATGTTGAGTTTCAAATGAAAAGCTGATACAAAAGAGTTCCCTACCTGGGGGAGATGTCACAGCCCTGCTGCATGAAGGCTCCCAGGGAGAACCATAGAGAGTTGAAGATGCCAAACTCATTGGGGGGCTGGTCGCTGGGCGGACCGTCGGTGCCCTCCTCGGGCTCCTCGGTGTGCCATTCGTACGGGCTGAAGCGGCTGACCAGGAAGAGCACCACGCTTACGCCGATGTAGGCAAACACGATGCACATCCAGATCTCGTAGGCCAATGGGTCCAGGAAGGAGAACACCCCCGGTTTGGATTTCTGGGGCTTCTTGATCATGATGGAGATACCCAACGACATGAAGGGCTTCGAGAAGTCGATCACCTCCTCCCGGACCAACGTGATTGTTAATGGGGCCACAGCGATTTCCGCTTTCTGGGGAGGAGAATTGAGAATGAGAATCAGTAAAAAGGTTTTATTTGGTCTTGCAGCGGGGTATTTATGGTGTTACAGAGAAAAGGTACCGTGTAGAATAAACAGGGAGAGCCGGGACGAACGTACGACTTTCAGACAAACATGTGTGGCCCAAAATATGGCTTGTCTGGAGGTCAATGGTTTTCTGAACATGTTTTTGAATGTAAACCTAAAATAAGGTCTGTGGTTAACACAAGCTGAAGATATTTTTGTCCTATGATATAAAACACGTCAGTAAATACCCCACCGGTGAATTTAAAAACGGTGGATGCTAACAAGTGTCTAAATGAGACGACTAGACGTCATCACGCCCAACATTAGCCGCCTTTAGCTTAGCGGTGGTGACGTGAAGTCATGTGACCGTGCTGTAGTTCCTTTGTAGCCCAACATTAGCCACCTTTAGCTTAGCGGTGGAGACGTGAAGTCATGTGACCGTGCTTTAGTTCCTTTATAGCCCAACATTAGCCTCCTTTAGCTTAGCGGAGGTGACGTGAAGTCATGTGACCGTGCTGTAGTTCCTTTATAGCCCAACATTAGCCACCTTTAGCTTAGCGGTGGTAACGTGAAGTCATGTGACCGTGCTGTAGTTCCTTTATAGCCCAACATTAGCCGCCTTTAGCTTAGTGGTGGAGACGTGAAGTCATGTGACCGTGCTGTAGTTCCTTTATAGCCCAACATTAGCCGCCTTTAGCTTAGCGGTGGTGACGTGAAGTCATGTGACCGTGCTGTAGTTCCTTTATAGCCCAACATTAGCCTCCTTTAGCTTAGTGGTGGAGACGTGAAGTCATGTGACCGTGCTGTAGTTCCTTTATAGCCCAACATTAGCCTCCTTTAGCTTAGCGGTGGTGACGTGAAGTCATGTGACCGTGCTGTAGTTCCTTTATAGCCCAACATTAGCCGCCTTTAGCTTAGTGGTGGAGACGTGAAGTCATGTGACCGTGCTGTAGTTCCTTTATAGCCCAACATTAGCCTCCTTTAGCTTAGCGGTGGTGACGTGAAGTCATGTGACCGTGCTGTAGTTCCTTTATAGCCCAACATTAGCCTCCTTTAGCTTAGCGGTGGTGACGTGAAGTCATGTGACCGTGCTGTAGTTCCTTTATAGCCCAACATTAGCCTCCTTTAGCTTAGCGGTGGTGACGTGAAGTCATGTGACCGTGCTGTAGTTACTTTATAGCCCAACATTAGCCTCCTTTAGCTTAGCGGTGGTGACGTGAAGTCATGTGACCGTGCTGTAGTTACTTTATAGCCCAACATTAGCCTCCTTTAGCTTAGCGGTGGTGACGTGAAGTCATGTGACCGTGCTGTAGTTCCTTTATAGCCCAACATTAGCCGCCTTTAGCTTAGTGGTGGTGACGTGAAGTCATGTGACCGTGCTGTAGTTCCTTTATAGCCCATATGTTAATATGTGGAGATTATCCTGCTGAACAAAACATGTAAGTATCATAAATGTTTTTTTTACACAGAGATTATTTTCTGCAATAATCCAAAATCACATGAAATCCCATTGTCTTTTTTTGGGAGCGGGAACAAACGAGATGCTATCTTCAGGGTGTAGTAGTAATGCGTCATCACTGCACCACTCACACATCTCGGAGTGATCAAGTTAGGAAAGAAAAGTCTTCCTGTCTCTAATGCTGAGAGGCTTAGCTGAAACTCCGGCAGAATCAGCAGGCAGGAGAAAATAACGTGTCGGAGAAAATATGCTTACAGCAGAGGAAGAGAAAAATGTGATACAGCAACCCCTGAGGTCTGCAGCTGTGAAAAAGTGCACAAACGAGATTATAGTTAGTGATTTAGCATCACTTGTGACCTTGTCCTTCCGGCTCTGGAGCAAAAGGGCTTAATATCAGCACACATTTAGAGTTGCATAACGACCAGCTGACATCTATAGGGCGGCAGGACCGGAGAAAACAAGAGGGGGGGGAATGAAAGAGATTTAAGTTCTTTCATCCTCAGCAAAATGCACTAAGATGACAGCCTGGGGGCATTTAGTGCGTGCTAAAAAACATGGAAGAAGGCAGGGCTTGTGTGTGTGTGTGTGTGTGTGTGTGTGTTTTCTTTTTTTGATCCGGGAAGAAAAGAATAGATGCTATAAGAAAAGTCTCGGAGGGGAAAGTGCTGATGTCCTTCACATGAACGCTGTAGAAAAAGCTACCCGAATGAAGAGATGCTGAAAACACACACGGGTGCACAGCATATATTCTTAAACACACACACACACACACACACACACACACACACACACACACACACACACACACACACACACACACACACACACACACACACACACACACACACACACACACACACACACACACACACACACACACACACACACACACACACACACACACACACACACACACACACACACACACACACACACACACACACACACACACACACACACACACACACACACACACACACACACACACACACACACACACACACACACACACACACACACACAACTGTATATATGCACTTGTGAGGGCCTTTCACTGCCATTGTTTGACCCAAAGCGGGACATTGGGTTTTATTTACACGTGTCAAGATATGTCGTCTTTTTAAAGAACATTCATCCATTTGCATCTTGCTAATTATCTATCTAATATATCATATTCCATTTACTTGTATAGACTCTTCTTGCACTATTTCTATTGTATCTGTTTTATTTGTTCTGTGTCCTCTCCATTGCACTGTTGGAGGAGCCTGGGACCTAAGTGTGTCCTTGCCACATCACACTGTAGCTGATGCACACGGGGATAACGCCTTGAATCTTACATTTAATCTTACATTTGTTTGAACCAGTGCTGGCGTCGGCGTTTGCTTTAAGTCGCAGCATTTCTTATCAACGCCAGTAAATCACAACCGTTAGAGAATCATTCTGTCTTACTCCCAAGACATTTAAGTGTTTATGACCAACCCTGACTCTGTTATCTCCTCTAAGGAATGTGCGGCGGCTGCACTTATATGTGGATATTCTCAGCTTTATGACCGGCCAACTCTCGGTCACAAACGGTTTATGGGTGAGAACGCTGGCTTCGAGGCCATCGAGGGTCAGACGCGAGTGATTCAGGGGGCCCAGCTGCTTAGATCATCTCCCCCAATATGTTGAGTAACTCTCTGTAAGCTAGTTAAAAGGGCTATCGAGAGAATCGGTATTCAGATTCGACATGGCAACCCACCCGTGCAGTCAGAACCTCTGGCTGTGTGATTTATGAAGCTCAGCGCAAGTTCAGACAGGAAGACCTATCACTCCGTATTGCTCGTCATGGCAATACTCGCTCTCTTCACCAGATGACAGGGAGCGCCACTCCTTAGCCGACCTATCACTTCCCTCCATTCACAAGCCTAATGATCGCACCTGTTAATCCCTCTATATATGCTCTCCCCTTTTCTATCAGCTGTCTTCCAGGCGTCAACGCGCAACCCTCCTCCACCCCTTCGCCTCCTGCTTCCAGCTCAGGGCCAAGCTTATCCTCCTCCCTTCCAACCGGACCTAACCACTTATCACCACCACCAGGTCTAGACCCGGGGGGGTTCATCGGAACCGGTTCTTTCCCTTCCCGAATGATATCCTACAAAACCTGGGCCTAGTCGCCAAACACCATTTTGTTCTCTTGTTATAAACTGTCATCATTAAGTTTCGTTTATATAATGTGACCGATAATAAACATGTATTCCATACATCACGTCTCTCCTGATTGAAGTGATGTGAATTCTCCGGCTGATACTTGTAATAAACATCAGTGTTTGACATCAAAGCTCCAACTCTCCTCGTGTCTCTCTGAGTCCTGACTCTCCATTGCTGCAGAAGTTTCCCTTACAACAACAACAACAACAACAACAACAACAACAACAACAACAACAATGCTTCTTTTGAAGCCATATCAAATGAAAGAATGACTTCTGGATTCAGGTTCCTCTCCACTGGAAACCTGGTTCGCAATAAGGCAGCGGACACTTTGTTAAAGGCGTCATACAGACAATAAAAGGCTCTTTTCTGATTAAATGCTGCCAGGGGGCTTTGCACACCGCCAAGCAGCTGTATGGACACCACGGTCTTTACGACATACGGTAACACTTTAATGGTGTGTGTATGATAACGATACGGTAATACTTTAGTGGTCAGAGGAAGTCTGAAATGTGACACAGCAGCTCCATGTGTAACATCAACTGACACATATCAAGCATAAAACAAAACGTTAATGCACTCGATGCACTTTTCCTAAAACAGCTGCTTTTAAAAACAACTGTATTTCACCGAAACAAAAAAAGCGATGTTTACATTAATAAAGCCACCGTCAGGCTTTGCTGTCATGATACGAGCACTTTAATTGTCACGTTGTACCGCATCGCAGGTATCCCAGCATGCATTGTGTAGGACTGTTTGAGGCAGATGATAGCTATGTGAGTAACATGATGATTCAGCCTCTATGGAACCTCCGGCCCCCGGGCCGTATACGGCCCGCGAGACCTTTCGCTACGGCCTTCGAGGTAATTTATAAATATACGCAAAAAACAAAAGAAATCTAGACCGCAAAAAAATTAAACAAGCGAGTCCCTGTTTTTCCTAGCCAAGGTCAGTGACCATGAACACATCACGAGCCTAACGTGTCATCACGTGGTATATGTCTCGTCTGACAGGGGTGCAGTTCTGACCATGGTTCTGACGGAGAGCACCAGAACGCCGCTCCGCCACTTCCACAAATGTCAGTACCCATAAGGAGCCGTACACATGCTGCAGTTCCTGCGTGGCTGTGTCTTTAGCTGAAAGCCCAGTGGCGATCTGTTCATCTGTCATACTGATCATACAGTCAATAGCTTTGTTGTTATTAGCGTCTGGTTAGCTAGCTATGCTAACGAATATAAGAAGCTTTTTCTCCAACCAGTGAGGTAAAGGCACATCTTCATATGATCATTATAGTTATCAAAAAATAAGAGAATAAAGTAAACAGGTATAAAATACTATATGACAGTAAAAAAAGTTGTTATTAATAAAGAAGACAGTTTGAAAGGAGAGTGATTTGTAAAATATCCATAAAGAAAAAGAAAATCTGCTTACAGTTCTGTTTCATCTGGGTGTTGAGAGATGTATCCCTCTTAATGTTGCTCTCAAAGTGCACCAGATTGATGCTTTTAACTCAACATTTAAAAAAAAATCTTCCCGGGGGAACATGCCCCCGGACCCCCCTAGAGGAGGTGAGGTCCCCCCCCCCACTTAAATCATGTCCACATGGATAGGAAACTAAATACATTTGCACACATCTTGTGTCCATATATTTCAGTTTGGGTGGTCACGCCACACCGTGCACGTGCATGCATGTGTGAGTCATGGTGAGATATCTGGATTAAGAGGTTGCTTTTTCTTTGCACAGCATGAAAGAAAGGCCAAATGAATGGGCTGTGATTTTAGTATTTTTAAGCAGAGGTCAATAATTTGTACGGCCCTCGGAGGATGTTGGAAACATTGAAATGGCCCTTGAGAGGAAAAAGGTTCCCCACCCCTGCTCTATGGAGAGAGACATCAAGCATGCTCATTTCTGACGTGGAGCTAATCTGAAGTAAACATTGAAGACTGCTTTCTATTCCTCCATCTTGTGACTGTGTGACTCCCTCTCTTGGATACCAGCATGTGAAGGACACTGCTCAGGAACTACTTGATGCTCTGTATGTGATGACTGCTTCCATTCTGGAGAGGATCACAGACACATGGATCCTGAGGTTCAACATGACGAGGGATTATTAACATTAAGTATTCAGAAAAAGTCCGAATTTTGAGATTTTGAGAAAAAGTCAGAATTTTTTAGATGTTGAGAAAAAGTCATATTTATGAGAAAAAGTAAATGTTTGGGGATTTTGAGAAAAAGTTATATTCTTTAGATTTTCTAGAAAAAGTCAGATTTTTTTTGAAAAAGTCCGAAATTGAGATTTTGCGAAAAAGTCAGACTTTTTTTGGATTTTGAGAAAAGTCAGAATTTTGAGGAAAAAGTTAAATTTTTGGGGATTTTGAAAGAAATTCAGGATTTTTGATATTTTTAGGGAAAAATCAGGATTTTGAAAAAAAGTCAGAATGTTGAGAATTGTGTACATGACAGGATGTACTGCTTTCTATCCCTCCATCTTGTGACTGTGTGACTCCCTCTCTTGGATATCAGCATGTGAAGGACACTGCTCAGGAACTAGTTGATGCTCTGTATGTGATGACTCCTTCCCTTCTGGAGAGGATCCCAGATACATGGATCCTGAGGCTGAAGCTCAAGCTGGTGAACAGTGATATTTTTTTTTTCATTGGAAATGTTGTCTGCAGTCTCGTCACGTACAGCAGTGGGGACGGCACCTTTTATATTTTCATGTCTCTCATTCACAGCGAAGCGTAAAGACAGGAAGAGTTTCGCTCACAGAGCTTGTTAGCGAGAGGAGAACACAGCTGCACTTTGGTTCCCGTGCTTTAGACCCACCTGGTTAGTGTTTTTACACCAAAGGTGCTGTGTTCTGCTTGATCAAACCTGACATTGTGACTCACTGCAGAGCCACAGAGGAGCCGGAGAGAACAAGCCACTTTGTGAAAACGCCACTGAGCCAAACCGCAGAAACGAAGACTAGAAAAAGTGAGGTCTGAGATGTATTCACTGAAGGGCTTTACTTTACTCAAGTAGAAGTACAGATACTCGTGTTTAGAAATACTCTGGTGAAAGTAGAAGTACTGACTAAACTTCTTTACTCAAGTCAAAGTAAAGAGGCTTTGAAGTGTACTTCAGTAAAAAGTACCCATAACTAGCAGCTGCTTTAAAGAGTACCTGACCTCCCTTTATATCAATAGAACAATAATGTCATTGTTAGCTAATGAATGTTTCCATGCTGAACAACGGCAACATGACAACGTTTCCATTGGTCCCTCTTCTTTAGAGAAGACCAGGAAGTGATGGATACATGGATCGTGTTCCAACCAATAGGCACGCAGTGACTCTAAAGAATAATGACCACGCACCAAACACACATTCAGACTAAAGGAACCAGCTGTTTGGAACATGAGAGAAGTAGAAAGTACAGGTATTTGGGTTCAACATGTAAGAAGTAGAAAGTACAGGTATTTGAGTTCAACATGAGAGAAGTAGAAAGCACAGGTATTTGAGTTCAACATGTAAGAAGTAGAAAGCACAGGTATTTGAGTTCAACATGTAAGAAGTAGAAAGTACAGGTATTTGAGTTCAACATGAGAGAAGTAGAAAGTACAGGTATTTGGGTTCAACATGAGAGAAGTAGAAAGTACAGGTATTTGTGTTCAACATGTGAGAAGTAGAAAGTACAGGTATTTGAGTTCAACATGAGAGAAGTAGAAAGTACAGGTATTTGAGTTCAACATGTGAGAAGTAGAAAGTACAGGTATTTGAGTTCAACATGTGAGAAGTAGAAAGTACAGGTATTTGAGTTCAACATGTGAGAAGTAGAAAGTACAGGTATTTGAGTTCAACATGTAAGAAGTAGAAAGCACAGGTATTTGAGTTCAACATGTGAGAAGTAGAAAGTACAGGTATTTGAGTTCAACATGTAAGAAGTAGAAAGCACAGGTATTTGAGTTCAACATGTAAGAAGTAGAAAGTACAGGTATTTGAGTTCAACATGAGAGAAGTAGAAAGTACAGGTATTTGGGTTCAACATGTGAGAAGTAGAAAGTACAGGTATTTGAGTTCAACATGTGAGAAGTAGAAAGTACAGGTATTTGTGTTCAACATGTGAGAAGTAGAAAGTACAGGTATTTGAGTTCAACATGAGAGAAGTAGAAAGTACAGGTATTTGGGTTCAACATGAGAGAAGTAGAAAGTACAGGTATTTGTGTTCAACATGTGAGAAGTAGAAAGTACAGGTATTTGAGTTCAACATGAGAGAAGTAGAAAGTACAGGTATTTGAGTTCAACATGTGAGAAGTAGAAAGTACAGGTATTTGAGTTCAACATGTGAGAAGTAGAAAGTACAGGTATTTGAGTTCAACATGTAAGAAGTAGAAAGCACAGGTATTTGAGTTCAACATGTAAGAAGTAGAAAGTACAGGTATTTGAGTTCAACATGAGAGAAGTAGAAAGTACAGGTATTTGGGTTCAACATGTGAGAAGTAGAAAGTACAGGTATTTGAGTTCAACATGAGAGAAGTAGAAAGTACAGGTATTTGAGTTCAACATGTGAGAAGTAGAAAGTACAGGTATTTGGGTTCAACATGTGAGAAGTAGAAAGTACAGGTATTTGGGTTCAACATGTAAGAAGTAGAAAGTACAGGTATTTGTGTTCAACATGAGAGAAGTAGAAAGTACAGGTATTTGAGTTCAACATGAGAGAAGTAGAACGTTCAGGTATTTGGGTTCAACATGGAAGAAGTAGAAAGTACAGGTATTTGTGTTCAACATGTGAGAAGTAGAAAGTACAGGTATTTGGGTTCAACATGTGAGAAGTAGAAAGTACAGGTATTTGGGTTCAACATGTAAGAAGTAGAAAGTACAGGTATTTGTGTTCAACATGTAAGAAGTAGAAAGTACAGCTATTTGGGTTCAACATGTAAGAAGTAGAATGTACAGGTATTTGGGTTCAAAATGTAAGAAGTAGAAAGTACAGGTATTTGTGTTCAACATGTGAGAAGTAGAAAGTACAGGTATTTGAGTTCAACATGTGAGAAGTAGAAAGTACAGGTATTTGGGTTCAACATGTAAGAAGTAGAAAGTACAGGTATTTGTGTTCAACATGTAAGAAGTAGAAAGTACAGGTATTTGGGTTCAACATGTGAGAAGTAGAAAGTACAGGTATTTGAGTTCAACATGTGAGAAGTAGAAAGTACAGGTATTTGGGTTCAACATGTAAGAAGTAGAAAGTACAGGTATTTGTGTTCAACATGTAAGAAGTAGAAAGTACAGGTATTTGTGTTCAACATGTAAGAAGTAGAAAGTACAGGTATTTGGGTTCAACATGTAAGAAGTAGAAAGTACAGGTATTTGTGTTCAACATGTAAGAAGTAGAAAGTACAGGTATTTGAGTTCAACATGTGAGAAGTAGAAAGTACAGGTATTTGAGTTCAACATGTGAGAAGTAGAAAGTACAGGTATTTGAGTTCAACATGTAAGAAGTAGAAAGTACAGGTATTTGAGTTCAACATGTAAGAAGTAGAAAGTACAGGTATTTGAGTTCAACATGTAAGAAGTAGAAAGTACAGGTATTTGAGTTCAACATGTGAGAAGTAGAAAGTACAGGTATTTGAGTTCAACATGTAAGAAGTAGAAAGTACAGGTATTTGAGTTCAACATGTAAGAAGTAGAAAGTACAGGTATTTGTGTTCAACATGTGAGAAGTAGAAAGTACAGGTATTTGAGTTCAACATGTAAGAAGTAGAAAGTACAGGTATTTGAGTTCAACATGTGAGAAGTAGAAAGTACAGGTATTTGTGTTCAACATGTGAGAAGTAGAAAGTACAGGTATTTGAGTTCAACATGTAAGAAGTAGAAAGTACAGGTATTTGAGTTCAACATGTGAGAAGTAGAAAGTACAGGTATTTGAGTTCAACATGTGAGAAGTAGAAAGTACAGGTATTTGTGTTCAACATGTGAGAAGTAGAAAGTACAGGTATTTGTGTTCAACATGTGAGAAGTAGAAAGTACAGGTATTTGAGTTCAACATGTAAGAAGTAGAAAGTACAGGTATTTGAGTTCAACATGTGAGAAGTAGAAAGTACAGGTATTTGTGTTCAACATGTTGCTGTATTTGAACAAACTATTAAAATCTCAAGACTTCAAGGATCAAACATCGTTAAAGTCTTTACTGTTAAAAAAGATCCTTACGCCGTAAAACAGGAAGTCAATGTAACTCGAGGATACGATACAAATAGTGCAGTTCATATTAGATTTAGATGACTGAATACATGTACTCGACTGATCCCAACTTGCACATTAAAGCAGTAAAGTGTCTACAGAACAGTTTGCACAAAATGAAACATACAGAATAAGTTGGATATCGATCCAGTTTCAGTCCTGCTGTAGCTCAAGGACACAAACACTTCTCTTTTCTTTACTTTGATGTCTTTTAAGACCGTCAAATCCCAGCATATAAGCCTCTTGATCGCACTGCGCGGTCAGAGAGAAACCTCACCCCTAAAATATCGAACGGTCACCTCTGAGGCTGTTTTTTAACGAGCTCCACATCTCTCCGTGTCTTCCTCCTGCAGCTCGGCTCTAATGCTCCACTAATTCCTGCTGGCTTTTAAAACCACCAGAGACACACCGGCCTGTTTACAGTTTCACTTCAGACTTAATTATCCTCGCGGTAAACAACACACGGGGGGGATTAGGTACAACTCTGCAGAACAATACATACTGTCTGTCAAGGAGACGTCTGTCCACCGTCTGACAAAGCTTTATTCTGCGTGATTCCTCCATTTTTATGTTACTGAGGTAAATTGAGGGGGTTCGACACACATTTCCGAAAAGCATGTACGGATATGCTGTTTAGAATAAGAGAGGGGACATATGGTCATGTAGATTTAGCTTAAAGGTGACCTTCAAATGGCTCCCAGGTTGAACAACCCAGCCCCAAAAGTACACACATCCTTTCCTCAAGTAGAAGTACAGATACTTGTGTTTAAAAATACTCTGGTAAAAGTAGAAGTACTGACTAAACTTCTTTACTCAAGTCAAAGTAAAGAGGCTTTGAAGTGTCCTTCAGTAAAAAGTACCCATAGCTAGCAGCTGTTTTAAAGAGTACCTGACCTCCCTTTATATCAATAGAACAATAATGTCATTGTTAGCTAATGAATGTTTCCATGCTGAACAACGGCAACATGACAACGTTTCCTTTGGTCCCTCTTCTTTAGAGAAGACCAGGAAGTGATGGATACACGGATCGTGTTCCAACCAATAGGCACGCAATGACTCTAAAGCAGGGGTGGGGAACCTTTTTCCTCTCAAGGGCCATTTCAATGTTTTCAACATCCTCCGAGGGCCGTACAAATGATTGACCTCTGCTTAAAAATACTAAAATCACAGCCCATTCATTTGGCCTTTCTTTCATGCTGTGCAAAGAAAAAGCAACCTCTGAATCCAGATATCTTGCCATGACTCGCGCATGCATGCACGTGCACAGTTGTGGCATGACCACCAAAACAGAAAGCAAGATGTGTGCAATTTAGTTTCCTATCCATGTGAACATGATTTAAGTGGGGGGGTACCTAACGTCCTCTAAGGGGTCCGGGGGCATGCTCCCCCGGGAAGAATCTTTTTTAAATGTTGAAGTTAAAAGCATCAATCTGGTGCACTTTGAGAGCAACATTAGTAGATCTATGGAAACATCTCTCAACACCCAGATGAAACAGAACTGGAAGCAGATTTTCTTTTTCTTTATGGATATTTTACAAATCACTCTCCTTTCAAACTGTATTCTTCTTTATTAATAACAACTTTTTTTACTGTCATATAGTATTTTATACCCGTTTACTTTATTCTCTTATTTTTTTCTAACTATAACGATCATATAAAGATGTGCCTTTACCTCACTGGTTGTAGAAAAAGCTTCTTATATTCGTTAGCATAGCTAGCTAACCAGATGCTAATAACAACAAAGTTATTGACTGTATGCTCAGTATGACAGATGAACAGATCGCCACTGGGCTTTCAACTAAAGACACAGACACGCAAAAACTGCAGCATGTGCACGGCTCCTTATGGGTACTGACATTTTTGGAAGTGCTGGAGCGGAGCTGCGTTCTGGTGCTCCCCGTCAGAACTACACCCTTGTCTAGTGATGGGTCGTTCGCGAACGATTCGTTCTTTTTGAACGAATCTTTGAAGTGAACGAGGTGAACTGATTCCTCCCACAAAACGATTCGTTCGTTTGAATCGTTGTTTGAACCTTCCGCCAAAAGCTTAAAGATCTTTCAATTTTTTCTTATTTTTTTCTTTGACAGAGATATTCTTTCTTTACCTGCTTAATTCAAACGTTTGCTTCTTCAGTCATTCTAGAAAAATTATTAATATTAGCTTACTATGTTTTGTGAGAGTTTTCGATAATAAGGCTTTGTCGTCCTGTGTTTGTCTTTGTCTACACATTAAAAAAATACATTCTCACCCAGGGTCAACTTCTTTTTTATGTAGGCTAGCTGTAGCTGAGTAGAAATAAAATATAGTGAGTGATACGTTATGAATTCCGATTTTTGTTTCAGTATAATGTCCAAATATAAAGTATTTAGAAAATAACTTTTAAGGACATAAAAGTTGTCGCAAGTTAGTTCATTGGTGAGGGGCCGGGCGCATCCATGTTTGTTGTTTACGTTGTCGACATCAGTCAATCCATTACCTGCCGAGTGCAATGCGCTGTTACAAAAGTGATAGAGTCGAGTAAAGGCTGTGTAGAAACAAGACATATATCCTGTTTTATTTTAGGTAAATGTATTTCATGTTGCAGTGTTGTTCCTGGTTACAGGCCCATGCTTATACAACATTGAACACGTTTGGTGACTTTGGTCACCCCTCCCTCTAATGGTTTGGTCCATTTTAGCATATGTTCGCGCCCCCCCTCCCCCTCTCATCACCGTATTGCGAAATAACGCCTCAGAATCAGATAAAGTGAAAAATAAATAGACGATGGGGTAGTGATTGGTCTAATGGATAGTGAGGTGGGCTGCAGATCGGAAGGTTCTGAGTTCAAATCCCGCCTGGAACACCACCACTAGTGTGCCCTTGAGTAAGGCACTTAGCCCTCAGTTACTCCAGGGAGAATGTCCCTGTAATTGGTAATTGTAGGTCGCTTTGGATAAAAGCGTCAGCTAAATGAAAATGTAATGTAATGTAATGTAACGATGACTGAAAACCGTAAAAGGAGCAGTGTGTGGACGTATTTTAATCAGGTGTCAGCAACACTTTCTTCATGTACCATTTGCAAGGTCCACATATCCACCAAAGGTGGTTCCACAGCAAATCTCCACAGACATTTAAAGACAAAGCACCCCACTGTTCAATTGACTCCTGTCAGATCCCAGCCTGTGGCAGCAGAAGAGACCAGGGATGCGAGCAACGCCACCAATGTACCACCCAATGTTACTACAGGTAGAGGAAAGGAAACACAGAGCAGACTCACCAATTTTGTCTCCAGGCCCATTTGTCCATTAAGGCAGAGGACAGTGGATGAGGAGTTGGCAAGGATGATAGCTCTTGATTTTCAACCATTTTCAATTGTTGAAGATAAGGGGTTTAGAGGCTACACAAAGGCTTTAAATGCTACATATGCCTTGCCTAGCAGGAAAACCTGCTAGGCAATTATTCAATTATCCCTGAAATGTACATCAAGACTTGTGAGAAGATTAAGGAAAAGGTAGGAAGAGCCACAGCCGTATGCCTCACTACTGACTGCTGGACATCCCGTACAACCACCAGTTTCATGTCAGTTACATCATGTCATTTCGTGGATGACTTTGAATTAACTAGTTGTCTACTTGACTGTTTTCAATTCAGTGAAAGGCACACGGTAGACAATCTGTCTGAAAAACTTTTAGGCATTGCCAGAGAGTGGGGCATCAGCGACAAGGTAGTTGCTTGTGTCACTGACAATGCAGCCAACATGATCCTGGCAATCAGGGAAACCGGGTGGAAGCATTTAGCTTGCTTTGCTCACACCCTCAACTTAATTGTTAGGGGGGCCCTTAATTCAATCAAAACAGCGGTGGAAAAAGTAAAGGTCATTGTCGAACACTTTCACAGAAGCACAGTTGCAGCAGAAAAACTAAAGGTCACTCGGCAACAGATGGGATTGCCGGAACTGTGTCTTAAGCAAGATTGCCCAACCCGCTGGAATTCAACATTCTACATGTTGAAAAGATTTGATGAAATGAAGGAGGCAGTCATCACCACACTGGCTTTGGTCAATCCAGGTTTGCTAACCTTGTTTCCAGAAGAGTGGGAGGAAATTAAAGAGGCCTGTGATGTCCTAAAGCCATTTGAGGAAGTCACAGTTGAAGTTAGTAGTGAAAGGTAAGACATTTATATTGATGAAAGATTGTGATTTAGAAATTGTAGTAGGCCTAATTATTCTATTTTTGCATTATGAATTTGTTAATGATATTTATTTTGAAGCCACCCATTGACAACAAATCTAATAATTATCTTAGAGATCCCAGAAGAAATAATTACAAGGAATAACACTTGAGCAGAAATACTATGTTGTTAATAACAATAATAGTACTATTAAAAATATAAAAAAAGAATATGTCTAATAGTTGCTATTGAACCTAAATGTTCTGTATATTTTATTCTTCCAGCTACGTGACTGCCTCAAAGGTTATACTCCTAGCAAGGGGCCTCCAAAGAACAACCTCCAATCTCCACATCGAAAAGTTGACAAGGCCTGTGAGGGAAATGGTTGAAGCCCTGAATGCAGATATGGCTTCAAGATTCCATAGAATGGAATTTCACAAGCTGCTTTCAGAGGCAACAGCTCTGGATCCCAGGTTTAAGAGAAGAGCTTTTACCGATGACCGTGCAGCAGATGAGGCCTTTCAGAGAATTTCCAACGCAGCAGGAAAGGTGAACGTCAATGAGCAGGCTGAGGAAGAGGAACACGAAGCTGAACAGCCAGGGAGTACCTCAAGGGAGAGCGCAGTGTGGGCCGAGTTTGATCAGCGTGTCTCTGGACAGCTTATCAACACGCGCAATTCAACTGCAGAGGCAATTATGGAGGTCCGTTCTTTCTTTGAAGAGGCTATGGTACCCCGGTCTTCTAACCCGCTTGTGTGGTGGAAACATCGGGGTGTGGTCTACCCAAGGCTAACACGGGTCATGATGACAAGGCTTTGCATTGTGGCCACATCTGTCCCTTCAGAGAGAGTCTTCAGCAAAACTGGGCAGATAATAACAGAAAGGTGCAATAGAATTGGCCCTTCAAAAGTGCGCCAACTGGCATTTCTTAATTCAAACCTGCAATAAGATTGCCTTTTGCCATGGCATTTCTTAAAAATGCAGTTTAATATTTATAGTTCATTGTTGCACTATTATTTGTTTGTAATTTTATATTTTCAAAATAATGTTGATAATGTTTGTATTTCTATATTTAGTTACCATTTATTTATATATTTTCTGATATGTATATTTGCTACTAAAGGCATATATATTGCCTATGAATTGGTTATTTTAAATTGCATACATTTAGTTAACGTTTGATTGTTTGGATATAATACACTTTGATCTGGGCCAAATGGAGATCTATGCAATAATTAATTGTTGTTGAATAATTATTTGTTCAGTTGTTAATTTATGTTTTAAATTTGATATTTTGTTTTGCAAAACTAATGTTGATGTTTGTATTTCTATATATAGGCCTCCGTTACATTTTCTGAAATATATTTGCACTGGGCTATGGTTATATTTATATAACTGCATGTATTGCCTATAAACCTGTTCTTTTGAAACAAATAAACAACAATCCAAAGAAAATGCAAGATTTGTTCATGAAAAGTAAATTGCATACTTTAGTACGTGCATGGGTTTGAAAGTATAACGTGTTTAGCCTGCTGTAATACATCGTACATGTATAGTCAGGCACACATGTATGAGATTTAACAATGGCCAATTATATTTCTTAAATAATATGTAGCCTATTTCCAGAGCATAATTCATGAGGCAACAAGCCAGGTGAGGTTGTTATGACCGGCTCGTAGGCCACAACGGAAAGATGAAAAGACGTACACGAGTTTCCAAAAACCACGGCACATTTATTGCGGTTGTTCAGGATAAAGTACAAGATGGATGGACGGACGGACGAGGGGAGAGGATCGCCGTGTTACTCCTCCTGCGGCCGGCTTGGAGAGTCAGGGCCGCCCTGTGACTCCGGGCAGCTGGGCTTAATAGCACCTCCTCGGCTCCGGCCAGATGTCCGCGATCGCGCTGATTGCTCTCTTCAGCTCCACCCCCACCATAAGACCTGTAACACACCTGCACACAGGCTCTGGGGCCGTCACAAGGTGTACAATGTGTTTTAATATCATACATTGTACGCCAGCAAACTTCTTGTACGGACTTCGGCAGTAGTGAAGACTCACTGAAGGAATTAAGTACAAAGACGAATCGTTCGCGAACGTGCAAATCACCAGAAGTCGTTCGCGACCCGGTGAACGAATCAGTGAACGAATCTTTCAAGTGAACTGAATCAAAAGATTTGTGTCCCCGAAGGGAATCGGAATTCCCATCACTACCCTTGTCAGACGAGACGTATACCACGTGACGGCAGGTTAGGCTTGTGTTGTGTTCAAGGACCCTGACCGTGGCCAGGAAAAACAGGCACTCTCTTGTTTAATTATTTTGCGGTCTAGATTTAAAAAAATAATAATTAAAAAAAAAAAATGAAAAATTCTTTTTTGCGTGTGTTTATAAATTACACGAGATTGTCTCGCGGGCCGTATACGGCCCGGGGGCCGGAGGTTCCCCACCCCTGCTCTAAAGAATAATGATCACGCCACCAAACACACATTCAGACTAAAGGAACCAGCCTGTTTGGAAAATGAGAGAAGTAGAAAGTACAGGTATTTGGGTTCAACATGTAAGAAGTAGAAAGTACAGGTATTTGGGTTCAACATGTGAGAAGTAGAAAGTACAGGGATTTGAGTTCAACATGTAAGAAGTAGAAAGTACAGGTATTTGAGTTCAACATGTGAGAAGTAGAAAGTACAGGTATTTGAGTTCAACATGTAAGAAGTAGAAAGTACAGGTATTTGTGTTCAACATGTAAGAAGTAGAAAGTACAGGTATTTGTATTCAACATGTAAGAAGTAGAAAGTACAGGTATTTGTGTTCAACATGTAAGAAGTAGAAAGTACAGGTATTTGAGTTCAACATGTAAGAAGTAGAAAGTACAGGTATTTGAGTTCAACATGTGAGAAGTAGAAAGTACAGGTATTTGAGTTCAACATGTAAGAAGTAGAAAGTACAGGTATTTGTGTTCAACATGTAAGAAGTAGAAAGTACAGGTATTTGTATTCAACATGTAAGAAGTAGAAAGTACAGGTATTTGTGTTCAACATGTAAGAAGTAGAAAGTACAGGTATTTGAGTTCAACATGTAAGAAGTAGAAAGTACAGGTATTTGGGTTCAACATGTAAGAAGTGGAAAGTACAGGTATTTGTGTTCAACATGTAAGAAGTAGAAAGTACAGGTATTTGAGTTCAACATGTAAGAAGTAGAAAGTACAGGTATTTGGGTTCAACATGTAAGAAGTAGAAAGTACAGGTATTTGAGTTCAACATGTAAGAAGTAGAAAGTACAGGTATTTGTGTTAAAATGTAAGAAGTCAAAGTAAAAAGTGGTCAGAAAAATAAGTAGTGGAGTAAAGTACTGATACCAGAAAAATGTACTTAAGTACAGTAACAAAGTATTTGTACTCCACTACTTTCCACCTCTGACTAGAACAGATAATTAAAGGGGTATGTTGTGTATAAAACAGATTTCTCACCCCGTACACCAGCTCCCCGACCATCCCGTTCCAGATCTTCGTCTCCGGGTCCCTGGCTCCGTACTTCCCGTCAGGAACGATGGAGATCTTGTATCGGATGCCGATGTGTTTGGCGATCTCCGAGGCCAGGTCGACGCAGTAACCCTCGTACTGGTCGTTGCCCTCGTACATCTCCCAGTTCTTCTTCAGCATCACGTAGGGACCCTCCTACACAGGGACCACAACCGTGAGACAGACACACAAACACTCGCACAATCCACACAACAACAACAACACAACAGAATGACAAACAAGAAGTACTTTAACACCACCAGGGTCGAGTTAAAACCAAGCCCCCAGGAAGTGCTCCGGACTCTGAGGAAAATATTCGTTGTGTCCAAACGGCGGTACTACCATTTCCGTATCAGTCCGTGACGTCACTGGGCCCAGAAAGACTTTTCCCCATTGACTAACATCGGGAAAGAGACGTCTGTAATTCAGACGTAATTCAATGCTTTTTTTAATACTAAATAAACAACCCAGTATGAACTATTGTAGGGCCCTTAGAATCATTAGGTCCTAAGAGTTGTAAAATGCACTAAAAGCTGAATCTGGATTTATTTTCTCTCTCTTTTAATGACTGATTTTAAATGCCATTTTCTTAATGTCTTTGAATTGCCTTGTGTTGAAAGGTGCTATATAAATAAACTTGCCTTGCCTTGCCTCCATTCAATCTACTTAGCCGAGAGGGGGCGTGGCTTAATGACAGGAGGCGGGGCTTAAGGGAAATTGGAGGATTCGACCACTAGGAGTGCTATAGTGACGGAATTAGTACATCCTTCACTTAAATATATCCTATTATACTATTTGTAGGTATACATTACAGGTCTCAGATATATAAAAATATAAAAAAAAGTGTTTTGCTCAAAATTGGCAACTGTTGGTCAATTCAACAAATACATTTACTATACATAAGTAAGCTGGCACTCTATGAAAAAACTCACAAAACTAAGGTATGTATGGAGTCCTATATGTGGTTACATTTTTCTGAAAATACTTCTACCTACTGTGGGTGATTTGAATGCAGGACTTTTACCTGCAGTAGAGTACTTTTAGACGGTGTTAAGGTCTCCTATTACAGTGTTTTAGGCATATATTACAGGTCTCAGATATATACAAACATGTCTCTGAAGTGTTTTGCTCAAAATACCAAACAGATCATCCATTGTAGCCTCATACCCCTCTATTGCAGCCCTGTAGGGCAGCCCTGTGTAGTTAAGTACATCCTTCACTTAAGTAGACGTAGACGTAATTACTCCATTACAAGCAATAGTCCTGAATTGAAAGGGAAACTTAAGTAGAAGTACAGACGTATTATTTTGTATATATTGATTGTTGTGCTTTAATGTGTGCATATGTATAAAAGTGTCTGTTGATTGTGTATATATTTGTATTCCTCTGGATTGTGGGAAACGGTATTTCGACCTCTCTTTCTGTACACACAAACTGAAAGATTGAAAATAAAATTGCCTACAAATTGTAAAGATTCAAATAGAAGGCAAAATAAGGTCCTTTGTGTTTGCATGCACAAGTATGCAGTTTATGTTTTTTCCAGATGGTTTTTCTCTCCTTTTCATTGAGCAGACGCTTTGTGAAATAACAATTCTAGTAACACAGAAAAGCAGCAGACGAACGGGCGAACATAAATATAAGAAATGTAGGCGTTAAATGTTTTTACATGTGAAGCCTCAAGGACGCACACGATGCACAATTGTTTTGATTTTTACAATGAAACTTCCCAGTTCAGTCGTTTGTGAATGTTTTTTTCTTCAGGACATTTAGATTGTAATCAAAACCAAATTATACCTTTTTGGAGAACAACACTCAGAGAAATCAGCAGTTTGGCATCATCGCTGATTGATGCGCTGCAGTAATTGGGATTATGGCTCATTCCCCTCCAAAATCAAGTCCACATAATCAGAAGCCCGGCGCTGTCACGACACATCGGACTGTTTCCTGATGTTCGCGGGAACAAATCACAGAGCCAAAGCTGCCACATTCACTACACATGCAACCGGCAACAACCTTACATTACATGTTACTTGTAGGCGGATTTTGCGGGGGGGGGGGGGGGGGGGGGGGGCAGTGGCAGCATTGCCCCCCCTAGTGGCTGAAATATGTTACAGCATTACTACGTCGAAAACTGTTCCAATACAAATATTTCGTTTTTTTTTTTTTATTGAGTCAGGCACAATGAGTTTACATTTATACAGTCAATATTTTTATTTATTTTTCCCCTTTCCCTCCCTCCCGGTCCTAGCTAGTAAAATAAATAACTAACTAAATAAATAAGATAGATACCTGTATAGGTAAAAGTAAAGTAATATAGAAGATAATATTAAAAGAAAATGTATATATGTATGTATGTAAATATAAATATAATTTTTTTTTATATTAATATTTCGTATTTTAATAAGGTAGGACACTCGTTAATAATATTGTAGCGTGTTCAAGTAACCAAGGGATGTAGTAGTTATCAAATAAGTATAATATGTGCACAGTTATGATAAGTCTTACAGTTATGTATAATATGTAATCGTAATGCACTGTTGTTGGGGGGAGAGACCGCCCCTTCCATATGAGGGTGTGTACGGCGGGCATGGAAAAGTCATACTCAGTGCGGTGAGCGCTGGCTTTATTGGTATCCGTAGCAACCCACGCAATAGTTGGGACTGTCAGTAAAAAGGTTTCCCCCCCCAAATGTAAAACTCCGCCTATGCATGTTATCCAAAGCGACTCACATACTCAGTACTGTGGGCAATCCCCACTGAAGCACTTTGGGGTGAAGGGTCTCAGGGACTGCAGTGGGGTTTGAACCTGTGCTCCCCTGATCCCAACACCAACGCTCTATCCACTGAGCCACACGCCTCCAACAGAATTTGAAGTTCATTGAGATGCAACTTCCCTTCTACTCATTGTACCTGTACCTCGTGTCTTTTTCATCAAACAATCACATATTTTCTTCCACAGTTGTTCATCTTTGGTGCTGGTTATTTAAGCGCGGCGATGTAGCGTTTCTTACCTAATCATGTCTGCAAAATAATTTCGGGGATTTTATTAGTATTTTTTGCCTCTACTGTGACATGAGAGAAAAGGATGTAAGCCTTTGCAGACCATTGACATGCACTAAAACCTATATGACACTACAGGAAATGGAAAACCCAAAAAGCAGAGTAGGGCCCCTTTAAATGAATTCCACCACTTTGTAGAAACGTCCCCTCTTCGCATTGTTCCTGTCCCGTTTGTCTTTTCATCAAACTATCAGATACTTTCTTCCACAGTTGTTTATCTTTGGTGCTCGTTAGTTAAGCGTGACCATTTCGTGTTTCTTACCTCCACGTCCGCTGAAACACTTCCTATCTTTAAATCCAGATTGAAAACGCACCGATTTGCCGCTGCTTTTAATTGAGCTGCCCATACTCATGTATTCTGTACCTGCTGTGTTTATTTATTTATTTAATTATCTTTGTTTTTAAAAGCCTTTTTAATAGTGTATTCATGCTGTATTAGTTCTTAAATGTCTTTTGCTTTTAATCTGTAAAGCACTTTGAATCGCCACGTGCTGAAAAGTGCTATATAAATACATTTGCCTTGCCGAATCACTTCTGCAGAAAATGAGCAAGAATTTTACTTCTCGGCTCATTTTCTGCTTCTGCGTCTCATGCCTCTACTGTGACATGAGACACGGGGATTTGTTTGCTTTTTCAGCCATTTACATGCACTAAAACCTACATAACACACTACGGGAAAGGAACAACTTCAAGAAGCCGAATAGGGCCTCTTTAACTAACTCCGTGAGTGCCCCCTAGTGGTCCGCGAGTATATTGGTACAATTTCACATTTGAAATAAATAAATAAATGTATGTTTTCCGCACTCTCGCGGGAATATCTCCGCAATGGAGCGAGCTTAAGTTTCACTTTCGATTGCATGATATAGACCAGCGCAACACCTTCGTCACACATGTTGCCACTTGTTCGTACCATTTTCAGGCGATTTGTAATCTGTTCTAGAAAGACTATGTGATTTTGGATATGTGTGGAGTTAGGTGGTCCGCGAGTGTTTTTTTATTGGTTAAGTCCTTGGTATGAAAAAGTTTGAGGAACCCTGCACATCTATCAAAGTAAAACACGTGTGAGCTGTACATGTTGTGAATGTGAACTGAGAGGGTCCGAAGCGCTTGAAGCAGAACAAGGGGGGTGCGTGTTTAATCGTAACGACAGCCTGGCGCTGAATATGCAGGAAGTGTAGAGTGGATGCACGACACACTCAGACAGGAACGAGAGGAGGAGGGAAGTGTGACTCAGCAGAACACGAGGCAGACAGGAAGCTGGAGGGAAGAGTCAGCGTCTGCTCTGCAGGGACACTACGTACTGATATCCACCTGAACATCAGCAGAGAGGACTCTTTAAAGTAGAGACACAACATACTGATATACACCTGAACATCAGCAGGAGAGGACTCTTTAAAGTAGAGACACTACATACTGATATACACCTGAACATCAGCAGGAGAGGACTCTTTAAAGTAGAGACACTACATATTGATATACACCTGAACATCAGCAGGAGAGGACTCTTTAAAGTAGAGACACTACATACTGATATCCACCTGAACATCAGCAGAGAGGACTCTTTAAAGTAGAGACACTACATACTGATATACACCTGAACATCAGCAGGAGAGGACTCTTTAAAGTAGAGACACAACATACTGATATACACCTGAACATCAGCAGGAGAGGACTCTTTAAAGTAGAGACACTACATACTGATATACACCTGAACATCAGCAGGAGAGGACTCTTTAAAGTAGAGACACTACATATTGATATACACCTGAACATCAGCAGAGAGGACTCTTTAAAGTAGAGACACTACGTACTGATATCCACCTGAACATCAGCAGGAGAGGACTCTTTAAAGTAGAGACACTACGTACTGATATCCACCTGAACATCAGCAGGAGAGGAGTCTTTAAAGTAGAGACACTACGTACTGATATCCACCTGAACATCAGCAGGAGAGGACTCTTTAAAGTAGAGACACTACGTACTGATATCCACCTGAACATCAGCAGGAGAGGACTCTTTAAAGTAGAGACACTACATATTGATATACACCTGAACATCAGCAGGAGAGGACTCTTTAAAGTAGAGACACTACATACTGATATCCACCTGAACATCAGCAGAGAGGACTCTTTAAAGTAGAGACACTACGTACTGATATCCACCTGAACATCAGCAGGAGAGGACTCTTTAAAGTATAGACACTACGTACTGATATCCACCTGAACATCAGCAGGAGAGGACTCTTTAAAGTAGAGACACTACGTACTGATATCCACCTGAACATCAGCAGGAGAGGACTCTTTAAAGTAGAGACACTACATACTGATATCCACCTGAACATCAGCAGGAGAGGACTCTTTAAAGTAGAGACACTACGTACTGATATCCACCTGAACATCAGCAGGAGAGGACTCTTTAAAGTAGAGACACTACGTACTGATATCCACCTGAACATCAGCAGGAGAGGACTCTTTAAAGTAGAGACACTACGTACTGATATCCACCTGAACATCAGCAGAGAGGACTCTTTAAAGTAGAGACACAACATACTGATATACACCTGAACATCAGCAGGAGAGGACTCTTTAAAGTAGAGACACTACATACTGATATACACCTGAACATCAGCAGGAGAGGACTCTTTAAAGTAGAGACACTACATATTGATATACACCTGAACATCAGCAGGAGAGGACTCTTTAAAGTAGAGACACTACATACTGATATCCACCTGAACATCAGCAGAGAGGACTCTTTAAAGTAGAGACACTACGTACTGATATCCACCTGAACATCAGCAGGAGAGGACTCTTTAAAGTAGAGACACTACGTACTGATATCCACCTGAACATCAGCAGGAGAGGACTCTTTAAAGTAGAGACACTACGTACTGATATCCACCTGAACATCAGCAGGAGAGGACTCTTTAAAGTAGAGACACTACGTACTGATATCCACCTGAACATCAGCAGAGAGGACTCTTTAAAGTAGAGACACAACATACTGATATACACCTGAACATCAGCAGGAGAGGACTCTTTAAAGTAGAGACACTACATACTGATATACACCTGAACATCAGCAGGAGAGGACTCTTTAAAGTAGAGACACTACATATTGATATACACCTGAACATCAGCAGGAGAGGACTCTTTAAAGTAGAGACACTACATACTGATATCCACCTGAACATCAGCAGAGAGGACCCTTTAAAGTAGAGACACTACTACTGATATCCACCTGAACATCAGCAGGAGAGGACTCTTTAAAGTAGAGACACTACGTACTGATATCCACCTGAACATCCGCAGGAGAGGACTCTTTAAAGTAGAGACACTACATACTGATATACACCTGAACATCAGCAGGAGAGGACTCTTTAAAGTAGAGACACTACGTACTGATATCCACCTGAACATCAGCAGGAGAGGACTCTTTAAAGTAGAGACACTACATACTGATATACACCTGAACATCAGCAGGAGAGGACTCTTTAAAGTAGAGACACTACATACTGATATACACCTGAACATCAGCAGGAGAGGACTCTTTAAAGTAGAGACACTACATACTGATATACACCTGAACATCAGCAGCAGAGGACTCTTTAAAGTAGAGACACTACATACTGATATACACCTGAACATCAGCAGCAGAGGACTCTTTAAAGTAGAGACACTACATACTGATATACACCTGAACATCAGCAGGAGAGGACTCTTTAAAGTAGAGGAAGTGATTTCCCCACTTATCTGAGTCTATAAATCAGTTCGTAAAAGGCTCCACTTGCAGACTTTAAATAATCAGGCGAGGCCACATCTGTCTCTCGACATGTCACAGGTCGTTAGATGTAAGCGTTGCACGGCAGCAGGCTGCATGTTGAAACAGGAGCAGTTCCTGAGTTGTGTTTGCTTGACATCGCCTCGAGCGAGTAACCCAAAGCCTCCTCGGTGCAGAGAGAGCATGCTCCAGATGCTATACTTTACAACACAGTGATTCATCTAGTCTGCAGTATTAGGACACAATGATCACCATCTGAAATCTAGGCTGGTCATGTTTTCGGCAACCAATCACAGAGCCTGGAAACAACAGAATGTGAAGTTCATTGAGATGCAACTTCCCTTCCACGCGTTGTATCAATCAATCAATCAATCAATCAATCAATCAATCAATCAATCAATCAATCAATCAATCAATCAAACAATCAATGTCTATTTATAGCCCAATATCACACATGTTGCATTTGTCTCAGTGGACTTCACAGTGTGTACAGAATATCAGTATGACAATACGACACCCTCTGTCCTTAGACCCTCTGTCCTCAGACCCTCTGTCCTCAGACCCTCTGTCCTCAGACCCTCTGTCCTCAGACCGTCTGTCCTCAGACCGTCTGTCCTTAGACCCTCTGTCCTTAGACCCTCTGTCCTCAGACCGTCTGTCCTCAGACCCTCTGTCCTCAGACCCTCTGTCCTCAGACCCTCTGTCCTTAGACCCTCTGTCCTCAGACCCTCTGTCCTCAGACCCTCTGTCCTCAGACCGTCTGTCCTTAGACCGTCTGTCCTTAGACCCTCTGTCCTCAGACCCTCTGTCCTCAGACCGTCTGTCCTCAGACCGTCTGTCCTCAGACCCTCTGTCCTTAGACCCTCTGTCCTCAGACCCTCTGTCCTCAGACCATCTGTCCTCAGACCGTCTGTCCTCAGACCCTCTGTCCTTAGACCCTCTGTCCTTAGACCCTCTGTCCTCAGACCGTCTGTCCTTAGACCGTCTGTCCTTAGACCCTCTGTCCTTAGACCCTCTGTCTTCAGACCCTCTGTCCTTAGACCCTCTGTCCTCAGACCGTCTGTCCTCAGACCGTCTGTCCTTAGACCCTCTGTCCTCAGACCCTCTGTCCTTAGACCCTCTGTCCTTAGACCCTCTGTCCTCAGACCCTCTGTCCTTAGACCCTCTGTCCTCAGACCCTCTGTCCTTAGACCCTCACATCGTACAAGGAAACACTTCCAGAGAAAACCCACAGTTTAAAGGGAACATGGAGAAACCTCAGGGAGAGCAGCAGAGGAGGGATCCCTCTCCCAGGACGGACAGACTGCAATAGATGCCGTGTGTAAATCCAAGAGATAATACATTTTACAACATAGTATGGAGAGTCTCGCCCTCATGTACATTCCCAAAGATATTGAAGGGACTGTAATTCTGTATATATTGATTGTTTTGAAACGGAGGATGCTATAAAGCAGTGGTATGAAGGAAATCATCGTGCAATAACAAAGCGTTTTCCCTTACAAATATTTAACTAAAGAGTGGCAATCGTTCTGACACTTATAACATACGCAATAACACAATCAAAATGTTTAAAGACACATGAAACTGCTGTGGAGGTCTCAAACTGCTGGTTGACTCACAATATTGATTTAAAGATTCCCTTTAGCGTTTACTTCCTGTCTGTCTTCTTCTGCTGTTCCCTTTAGTGTTTACTTCCTGTCTGTCTTCTTCTGCTGTTCCTTTTAGTGTTTACTTCCTGTCTGTCTTCTTCTGCTGTTCCCTTTAGTGTTTACTTCCTGTTTGTCTTCTTCTGCTGTTCCATTTAGTGTTTACTTCCTGTCTGTCTTCTTCTGCTGTTCCTTTTAGTGTTTACTACCTGTCTGTCTTCTTCTGCTGTTCCTTTTAGTGTTTACTTCCTGTCTGTCTTCTTCTGCTGTTCCTTTTAGTGTTTACTTCCTGTCTGTCTTCTTCTGCTGTTCCCTTTAGTGTTTACTACCTGTCTGTCTTCTTCTGCTGTTCCCTTTAGTGTTTACTACCTGTCTGTCTTCTTCTGCTGTTCCCTTTAGTGTTTACTTCCTGTCTGTCTTCTTCTGCTGTTCCTTTTAGTGTTTACTTCCTGTCTGTCTTCTTCTGCTGTTCCCTTTAGTGTTTACTTCCTGTTTGTCTTCTTCTGCTGTTCCATTTAGTGTTTACTTCCTGTCTGTCTTCTTCTGCTGTTCCTTTTAGTGTTTACTTCCTGTCTGTCTTCTTCTGCTGTTCCTTTTAGTGTTTACTTCCTGTCTGTCTTCTTCTGCTGTTCCTTTTAGTGTTTACTTCCTGTCTGTCTTCTTCTGCTGTTCCTTTTAGTGTTTACTTCCTGTCTGTCTTCTTCTGCTGTTCCTTTTAGTGTTTACTTCCTGTCTGGCTTCTTCTGCTGTTCCCTTTAGTGTTTACTTCCTGTTTGTCTTCTTCTGCTGTTCCATTTAGTGTTTACTTCCTGTCTGTCTTCTTCTGCTGTTCCCTTTAGTGTTTAGTTCCTGTCTTCTTCTGCTGTTCCTTTTAATGTTTACTTCCTGTCTGTCTTCTTCTGCTGTTCCCTTTAGTGTTTACTTCCTGTCTGTCTTCTTCTGTTGTTCCCTTTAGTGTTTACTTCCTGTCTGTCTTCTTCTGCTGTTCCCTTTAGTGTTTACTACCTGTCTGTCTTCTTCTGCTGTTCCTTTTAGTGTTTACTTCCTGTCTGTCTTCTTCTGCTGTTCCCTTTAGTGTTTACTTCCTGTTTGTCTTCTTCTGCTGTTCCATTTAGTGTTTACTTCCTGTCTGTCTTCTTCTGCTGTTCCCTTTAGTGTTTAGTTCCTGTCTTCTTCTGCTGTTCCTTTTAATGTTTACTTCCTGTCTGTCTTCTTTTGCTGTTCCCTTTGGTGTTTACTTCCTGTCTGTCTTCTTCTGCTGTTCCCTTTAGTGTTTACTTCCTGTCTGTCTTCTTCTGCTGTTCCCTTTAGTGTTTAGTTCCTGTCTTCTTCTGCTGTTCCTTTTAATGTTTACTTCCTGTCTGTCTTCTTCTGCTGTTCCCGTTAGTGTTTACTTCCTGTCTGTCTTCTTCTGCTGTTCCCTTTAGTGTTTACTTCCTGTCTGTCTTGTTCTGCTGTTCCTTTTAATGTTTACTTCCTGTCTGTCTTCTTCTGCTGTTCCCTTTAGTGTTTACTTCCTGTCTGTCTTCATCTGCCGTTCCCTTTAGTGTTTACTTCCTGTCTGTCTTCTTCTGCTGTTCCCTTTAGTGTTTACTTCCTGTCTGTCTTGTTCTGCTGTTCCTTTTAATGTTTACTTCCTGTCTGTCTTCTTCTGCTGTTCCCTTTAATGTTTACTTCCTGTCTGTCTTTTTCTGCTGTTCCCTTTAGTGTTTACTTCCTGTCTGTCTTCTTCTGCTGTTCCCTTTAGTGTTTACTTCCTGTCTGTCTTCTTCTGCTGTTCCCAGGAACCAGGTTCAGATGCCCTTAATTTGTATTAAATATATCAATAAACCCCAGGGGGAAAGGGTTGGGGTTAGGTAGCAGTTCAACCATATTAGCATACATTAAATAAATACTTTTACAAACATAAGAAGTTCAAGTATGTATAGTGGACTCTCGTCTTATTATAACTGCATTTAAAAAATAAAAATAAATCAACTTTGAAGGCTTTAGCTGTCCTACTACATGTGATAAAGTGAAGCAGGACCATGTTTACTACAAACCTGTACAAGCAATGTCTGAAGTTCATTTAATTACATTTTTATTTACACGTCTCCAACTCACAATAGAAGTTATCTAAAGCACGACAGTTGTACCGAAGCTCGAGCAATGCGTAATTTACAAGCGGATGTTGGCAGATGCTTCTGGATCAGAGCGGGGACATGTGAGTGATGACGGCAGCAGCAGATAACAAGATGCTGTCAGTGTTTCTGGCACGAGAAGAGAGGACCGACAGCCAATCAATGATCCCAAACACACTGCTGCACTCACGGCCTAACGAGGCTAATTAAACATGCCATTAACGCACGCACGCACACACACACGCACGCACACACACATACACACACACACACACACACACGTTACAGGACCAACTTAACAGAGTGGTGCAGCGATGACGTATCTTTTGTCTGAGCTGGAAGTTAGCATTTTTTCTTGATTTTTCTTTTGTATTCCCGATTTCCTTTAATTTGATTTGTCTGAAAGCACATGATAGATACAAATTGAATTTATGTTAATTCCAGAAAAGGACGTTTGTTTGTTCTGAACTATCATTAACTTAATTAGCTGTTGTTAATTTGTCTTAATGACGGCTGAACGGATGATCGTTGTAGTTGATTGTTAATTACACGAGATCAGTCGCTTAAATGTGTATTTAAAAACTCTAAATTGGACAGAAGCTATTTGCCTTTACGCTCTGATGACAGAGTGGTTTTACGATACGGCTTGCGAACTGCTCCGATATAACTGATGCTAAAACACGGAAAGGAGGACTGCTGCAATATACCACCGGGACACTTCATTAGGTTTAAACAAACATGACTCTCACCAACATCTAAAGCGGGAAAGGCAGCCGTAATGTTCCTGTAATACCATGCTGCATAAAGCGTGATGGATATGAGCAGGGATGATTATGAGAGCATCGGTCTTTCTAAGCTGGTGTAATGCTAACAGGAAGTGTGTAATGGACTGTACGCTGGGGCAGGTAGTCAGAGAAAGGGACAGGTTTACAGCAGACTTATTTACCACCTCACTTTATTCACCTTATGCTGCTGGCGGCGTCAGCACTGTTTTAATATGTTGGTACATCTGTTTAATGTGTACTTCTATGACTTTGCATAGCATCACCAACCTTGTCGACTATGACTTGCCAAATAAACTGTTTATAAGCTTTTGAATTAATTTGCGTTACTAACATATGATATATTTGGCAATGTACAGCCATGTTTGCAGCTGCTGCTGTATGAGACCAGCCGATTGGTTTAAACAATCACGTCAACAATGCTGTTATAACTCTCATGGCCAGAAGGGCCGACACAATTCTGCACTGCAAGATAATCACAAAGAGATAATTCATATATATTATATTAATGTGGCGGTAGCTAGTTTTAACAAACATTGTCTAGCCAGCTTATACGAAGCTAATGTACGCTATCGCCCGTTAAATAGATAGCACACATGAGCTAGCTTTCAAATAAGAGTGTTAACTTTCACTAGCCAGCTTACACGAAGCTAATGTACGCTATCGCCCGTTAAATAGATAGCACACATGAGCTAGCTTTCAAATAAGAGTGTTAACTTTCACTAGCCAGCTTGCTAGCTAACGCAAGCTAGTTTACTCATTAGATAAGAAACGTTAGCTAGCTAGCTTGTTAGATAGATAGATA